>NW_027224355.1:0-300000 GCF_023699985.2 Odocoileus virginianus
TTCTATTTCTTTCTGGTTCAGTTTTGGAAAGTTATACTTCTCTAAGAACTTGTCATTTCTTCCAAGTTGTTTCATTTTATTTGCATAGAGCTGCTGGTTTGTAGTCTTTATGATCCTTTGTATTGCAGTGTTGTCTGTTGTGATCTCTCCATTTTCATTTCTAATTTTGTTAACTTGGTTCTTCTCCCTTAGTTTTTAATGAGTCTGTGCTATTGGGTTTGTCAATTTTTGTTTATTTTTTCAAAAAACCAGCTTTTAGCTTTGTTATTTTTGCTTAGGATCTCTTTAGTTTCTTTCATTTTATTTCTGCCTAATTTTAGATTTCTTTCCTTTCTCACTAACCCTGGAGTGTTCCTTCATTTCATCTTCCCTAGTTGCTTAGGTGTAGAGTTAGGTTTATTTATTTGACTTTTCTTGTTTCTTGAGTGTAGGCCTGTATGATGAATCTTCCCCTTAGCACTGCTTTTACCAGTGTCCCATAGGTTTTGTGTTGTTGTGTTTTCATTTTCATTCATTTCTATGCATATTTTGATTTCTTTTTTGATTTCTTCTATGATTTGTTGGTTATTCAGAAGCGTGTTGTTTAGCCTCCATATGTTTGAATTTTTAATAATTTTTTTCCTGTAATTGAGATCTAATCTTACTGCACTGTGGTCAGAAAAGATGACTGGAATGATTTCAATCTTTTTGAATTTACCAAGACTAGATTTATGGCCCAGGATGTGATCTATTCTGGAGAAGGTTCCGTGTGCACTTGAGAAAAAGGTGAAGTTGATTGTTTTGGGGTGAAACGTCCTATAGATGTCAATTAGGTCTAGCTGGTCCATTGTGTCCGTTAAAGTTTGTGTTTCCTTGTTCATTTTCTGTTTAGTTGATCTATCCATAGTTGTGAGTGGGGTATTAAAGTCTCCTACTATTATTGTGTTACTATTAATTTCCTCTTTCATACTCATTAGCATTTGCCTTACATATTGCGGTGCTCCTATGTTGGGTGCATATATATTTATAATTGTTATATCTTCTTCTTGGATTGATCCTTTGATCATTATGTAGTGTCCATCTTTGTCTCTTTTCACAGACTTAATTTGAAAGTCTATTTTATCTGATATGAGTATTGCGACTCCTGCTTTCTTTTGGTCTCCGTTTGCATGGAATATTTTTTTCCAGCCCTTCACTTTTAGTCTGTATGTGTCCCTTGTTTTGAGGTGGGTCTCTTGTAGACAGCATATATAGGGGTCTTGCTTTTGTATCCATTCAGCCAGCCTTTGTCTTTTGGTTGGGGCATTCAACCCATTTACATTTAAGGTAATTATTGATAGGTATGGTCCCGTTGCCATTTATTTTGTTGTTTGGGGTTCACGTTTATACCACCTTTCTGTGTTTCCTGTCTAGAGAAGATCCTTTAGTATTTGTTGAAGAGCTGGTTTGGTGGTGCTGAATTCTCTCAGCTTTTGCTTGTCTGTAAAGCTTTTGAGTTCTCCTTCATATCTGAATGAGATCCTTGCTGGGTAGAGTAATCTAGGTTGTAGGTTATTCTCTTTCATTACTTTAAGTATGTCCTGCCATTCCCTTCTGGCCTGAAGGGTTTCTATTGATAGATCAGCTGTTATCCTTATGGGAATCCCTTTGTGTGTTATTTGTTGTTTCTCCCTTGCTGCTTTTAATATTTGTTCTTTGTGTTTGATCTTTGTTAATTTGATTAATATGTGTCTTGGGGTGTTTCGCCTTGGGTTTATCCTGTTTGGGACTCTCTGGGTTTCTTGGACTTGGTTGGCTATTTCCTTCCCCATTTTAGGGAAGTTTTCAGCTATTATCTCCTCGAGTATCTTCTCATGGCCTTTCTTTTTGTCTTCTTCTTCTGGGACTCCTATGCTTCGAAAGTTGGGGCGTTTCACATTGTCCCAGAGGTCCCTGAGGTTGTCCTCATTTCTTTTGATTCTTTTTTCATTTTTCCTCTCTGCTTCATTTATTTCCACCATTTTATCTTCTAACTCACTTATCCTATCTTCTGTCTCTGTTATTCTACTCATGGTTCCCTCCAGAGTGTTTTTGATCTCATTTATTTCATTATTAATTTTTAATTGATTTTTTTTTATTTCTTCTAGGTCCTTGTTAAACATTTCTTACATCTTCTCAATCTTTGTCTCCAGGCTATTTATTTGTAACTCCATTTTGTTTTCAAGATTTTGGATCATTTTTATTATCATTATTCTAAATTCTTTTTCAGGTAGATTCCCTATTTCCTCCTCTTTTGTTTGACTTGGTGGGCTTTTTTCATGTTCCTTTAGCTGTTGGGTATTTCTCTGCCTTTTCATCTTGTTTAGATTGCTGTGTCTGGAGTGGGCTTTCTGTATTCTTGTGGTCTGAGGTTCCTTTTTATTGTGGAGGTTTCACCCAGTGGGTGGGGTTGGACGATTGGTTTGTCAAGGTTTCCTGGTTAGGGAAGCTTGTGTCAGCATTCTGGTGCGTGGAATTGGATTTCTTCTCTCTGGAGTGCAATGGAGTGTCCAGTAATGAGTTTTGCGATGGGTCTCTGTGTTAGGTGTGACTTTGGAGAGCCTGTATGTTGACACTCAGGTCTATGTTCCTGCGTTGCTAAAGAATTTGCGTGGTATGTCTTGTCCTGGAGCTTATTGGCTCTTGGGTGGTGGTTGGTTTTGGTGCAGGTATGGAAGCTTTTGGATGGTCTCTTATTCCTTAATGTTCCGTGTAGTCAGGAGATTTCTGGTTTTCTTAGGATTTGGGCTCAAGTCTCCTGCCTCTGGATTTCAGTTTTATTCTTCCAATAGTCTCAAGGCTTCTCCAACTATACAGCACTGATAATAAAACTTCTAGATTAATGGTGAAAAGATTCTCCACCGTGAGAGACAACCAGAGAGGTTCACAGAGTTACATGAAGAATAGGAGAGGGAGGAAGGAGATAGAGGTGAGCAGGAGGAGAAAAAGGGGACTCAAGAGGAGAGAGACAGATCTACACAGTTATCTGTTCCCAAAGTGTTCTCCGTAGCCCAGACACCCACAAAGATTCACAGAGTTGGATTGGGAAGAGAAGGGGAATGGAGGAAATAGAGGTGTTCTGAGGTAGAAAACAGAGAGTCAAAAGTGGGAGAGTATCACCACACTCCTGAATAGAAATGGGAACTGAATATTGGATTCTTAAATGACCAAAATTTATATCACATACTACTGAAAAACAAAGATTGAAAATCTAGTGTAGAGGTTAGACTCTTTGAAATACAATATTTAAAAGCAAAAACAAAAACACCCAAAAAATTTAGAACTGTATTTGAGGTTCGGTTTAAAAATAGGGTTTCTCTCTCTCTCTCTCTTTGTTTTTTTTGGCAAGGTTATAGTGAAATGAAAATGAAAGTTAAGGAATAATAGAGGAGTATTAGAGGACTTTAAAAGGAAATAGGAGAGAAAAACAAGAAAAAGAAAAAAAAAGAAAAAAAATTTTTTTCCCTAATTAAAAAAATCGTAAAAATATATGAAAATGAAAGTTGAGGAGTAATGGGGGAGTAATAGGGAATTATAAAAGAAAATAAAAGAGAAAAAATAAAAAATTTAAAAAAAAAGGAAAGAAAAAAAAATTTTTTTTTAAATTAAAAAAAAATATGTACATATATATCTAGGAATTTCTCTGGAGTTGTTGCGGTCAGCGTAGGTTCAGTTCAATTTCAGATAGCTCCTCTTTCCAGCTTACACTTCTCGATATCTGTAGGCCCCTTCCCGTGTAGTCAGTGTTACCTTCAGGGATTTTAATCTGTTGCACCGGTCCTTTCTGAAGTGGTTCCCTTTGTTTATTTGGTTTCTGTTTGCCGTCTCTTTGGTGTCTAATTTCCACCCTGACACAGGCGGGCGGAGGTGATCTCTTATTTAGGTTCGCTAGTTCAGTTTAGTCCTGCTACGGGGAGGGCGGGGCGCTGCAGACAGATACCGCTCTGTGTGGATAGCGCTCACCGTGTTCCGGCCACACTGGGTTTTCCCCGCTCACGGGATTCAGTGCTTTCCCCGTCTACACTGCTCAGGCTCCCGACTGCTCTATATGGAGCAGGCCCTGCGTTGAGTGCGGTTCCAGTTTTCGGGTACTCCACAAAAGCGCAGATTCGGTTGCTCCTGCGTTTTGTGCCTTCCCCGGCCTGAGCGGTTCAGGCAGCCAGAGGCTTGGGCGTACTCTCCCGGGTGCAGCACGCCTTTTCCCTCCGCGTCGAGCGGCCCAGGCAGCCAGAGGCTTGGGCGCAATCTCCCCGGGTACGGCGCACTTTTTCCCTCCGCGGCCCCAGCACGCGCCGCCAGTCGGGTCTCAGGAAGTCTTTAGCTAGAACCCGGAGGCCTGTTTGCAGTGTGGGAGGGGGTGGCTTCTCAGGGGCTGAGTTTGCCTTTTTCCCCTCCCCCCTGCCTCCTACCTCCAGCGGGGATGGGCCGGCTCTTCTCTGGAGATTCTCAGTCCCTTTGTTTTGCGAACCACCGGCAGTGTGTTCGGGCCAGTTAATTTTGTCCCTTGCTATCCCACAGTTTAAAAAAGCTCCCTCCGATTGCTCTCAGGGTCTTCAGGCCGGTCCTTACCCTAAGCAATGCCGCCCGCTCCTCTCCGTTCCGCCCCGCTTGTTGCTGGCGGGTACGGGCGTCTGGGGTACTTTTCTGCTGGGAGTTGCTTTTAGGCACGTAATCTGTGGGCCTTGTTTAATTTTTCCTCCCAGTTAGAATGCCGAAAACTTCCCCCAGTCCCGCCAGTGAGAGGGTTTCCTGGTGATTGGAAACTTCCTCTATTAAGACTCCCTTCCCGGGACGGGTCTCTGTCCGTAGCTCTTTTGACTCCCTTATTATCATTTATATTTTGTCCTACCTCCCTTCGAAGACAATGGGCTGCTTTTCTGGGCGCCTGATGTCCTCTGCTAGCGATCAGAAGTTGTTTTGTGAAATTTGCTCAGCATTCAAATGTTCTTTCGATGAATTTGTAGGAGAGAAAGTGGTCTCTCCGTCCTATTCCTCCGCCATCTTGGCTCCTCCCTCCTATTTATTCTCTTTCTGACTTCACTCTGTATAAGAGGCTCTAGGTTCACCTACTTAACCACAGCTGACTCAGATTCGTTCTTTTCATTGCTGAGTAAAACTCTGTTTGGCATTTGTGGCCACGCATACTTTGGTGAGCAGAAAAGAGCTGTTCTCATGAAGTTTATGTGACCGAGGAGCTCAAACATCTTGCTGGGTTTTAATCTGCTCAGTCACGTGTTCTGGTGTAGGATACACAATCTGAGATTCATTTTAGTTTTTGAGAGCTGCCTCTGTTGAATGCTGAAGTGTTACAGAAGTGGCCGTAAGCTTGAAATACTAAATTCCCTCTTTGTTGACTTTTACGCTTTAGTGATTATCTTAGGTCTTATGTTTTCTGTCTTTTTACCCCAGGACTGACAGATCTCAAAAAGATTGAGTTGGAATTTCAATTACGAACAAATTTGACAGTTACCAGAAACGAAAGGCTAAGGAGACAGAAAATCCTGTGCTTAGTACCTGATTTGTAGGTCTCACAGGATTTATTATTCTTAGCCCACATGCTGTCCCTTCCACTCATTTTAAAAGTGATGCACCCCATCTTGCTTTGCTGTCCATAAATTTCAGAAGAAAAGAACATGAGATCTGAAAGGCATTTGATTAACTCTCCAAAGATGAAATGTGTTAAATAGCTAGGTGGCTGGTTAAGGGTTTTTTCCTTGCCATTTCCCTTTTAATGCATAGGTTTTTATCACTGCTTTTTAAATTTAATAGAAACGTTTACATTAACAGCTTTTACTGAGTGGTACATCCTAAGTATTGGGGTACATGGATCATAGTACACACATTTCCTTTTCTTCACATCTGATTCATTCAGCAAACATTTCTTGAGCAAGTTTGAGCGCTTTTTCCAATAGAAAACTACCAACAGGTGGAAATAGGATGCACTGCTTAAGATCTGGCCTCCACTCCAAAAACCTTGTAGTCTAGCTGATGAGACAAAATTTAACTATGTGAGAAGTTAAGAGTGGACTATTTAAATCATGATTGAAAAACAACACATAGAAGACCAGTTGCTTTTCACTCCTCCTAACATTTGATATCAGCAACAGTCCAGGCTCCTCTTACACTCTGTGAGCTGGAGGTGTTTGTGCATTTCTTAGCCCTTTGTGCTACTTCTAATCTGTTTGTTGCCCAGAGAGCTGTTTTCCTGTCTTGTACTGTTGTTTCACCCCATTGGGTCATGGTGCTGTTTTCTAGGTCCAAGAATACCGTGAAGCCCTGGAGGGGATACTGATCAGAGGCAAGAACGGGGTCCACTTGTTGCCCGAACTCTATGCCATCCCGCCTGACAAGGTAACCATGTACTTGATTATCTAGAAGGAAGCGAGTTGGGCTTGGCCATTTGGTATTTTTCATTCCTCTTTCAGACCTAACACTTTTTCTCCAGAAGTGGTTTCTTGAGTCTTGGGTAGCATTGCTGTTTATCACAGAAGTTACGGATTTGGAGCCATGCTTGACCTGGAGGTTGCCCAAGGGAGGTGTTAGTTGAGGACCTTCAGAGGGTACCTGTCCCTCTTCCAAGCTCAAGACCAAGCAGGCCCTAAAATCACAGAACACTGTTGGGCACCATATTGTTACACATTTCCGTGGAAAAAGAAACCAGACAGAATCTCCCTGGGAGAGAGGGAGAGATGTATAGGCATACCTTGCTTTACTGCCACTTTGCAGGTAACTTTGCTTTTTTTTTCTCACTTTTACAAATTGAAGGTTTGTGGCAAGCCTTCATTGAGTTTTTTCCAATAGTATTTGTTCATTTCATGTCTCTGTCACATTTTGGTAATTCCCACGTTTCAAACTTTTTCATTATTTGTTATGGTGATGTGTGATCAGTGATCTTTAATGTTACTACTCGTGAACTTGATGAAGGTTCAGGTGATGGTTAGTATTTTTTAGCAGTAAAGTATTTTTAAGATAGGTACATTTCTTTTAGACATAATGCTGTTGTACACTTAATAGATTACAGTATGTGAAAGTGTTAAGTCGCTCAGTCATGTCCGACTCTTTGTGACCCCATGGACTATAGCCTGCCAGGCTCCTCAGTCCATGGAATTCTCCAGGCAAGAATACTGAAATGGGTTGCCATTCCCTTCTCCAGGGGATTTTCCCAACCCAGGATCAAACCCAGGTCTTCTGCATTGCAGATGGATTCTTTACCATCTGAGCCACCAAGACAGACCTTGGTATATGGTGGTATAGTGTGAACATAATTTTTTATGCAGTGGGTAACCAAAAATTTCGTGTGACTCCATTTATATTCATTTTATTGCAGTGGTTTGGAACAGAGGTCTGCCTGTACAGGGGTAGTTCAGAATCTTCCTTTCAGTCACACAGTTCCTGTGCTAGAGCTTGAGTGATCACTTAGAAGCCATTCTGTATCAGGAAGAGAGAAACTGGCCAGTTCCAGGAAGATGCCCAAAGGTAGTTTAGTTCTATTCACTTTCCTAAATTGGGTCATGATGGATCAATATATCTTAATGGGAAGATTTCCCTCTACATATCTCATGTTAAGCAGAGAAGAATCCTCATTTCAAGGCTTATTCTCTTTTGAATGTTCCTCTTGCTTTAAAGCTTCATTAAGACATTTCAGGGCAGAAGAGACTTCAGAGAGCAAGGTTCCTCCCCCAGCTGACAGGGCCTGCACTGGAGTGTAACCCTGTGGTCACATAGCAGCTTGGGTCTAGGAGTTTGTGGTTGAATCAGGCCCACAAGCACATGGTCAGGGGACTAGTAAAGGCCTTGGAAATTATCTGCCTCAGTTCAAAGAGGCTGTGGAATCTGTCAGAGCTCAGACAGCACTGGGCTCTGCTTGGAATTAGACCCCAGTTCAGGGCCTCCTGACAACCGCACCCTGCTTCCCAATGCGTGGTGCATTTTCAGGGGGATGGAGAGTCCATCATTGTACAGATCAAACCATGGAGCATGCAGGGGCTGTTTTCTTTCTGAGTGTTCAAGGCCTAGATTTCCTGCAAATGTATTCATTTGATTATGTGTGATGTGGTTGTGTTGTTGGGGGTCTGGGTGCAGCTGACAGTGGGGGCTGGGTAGTTATTTCCTAGCAATTGTATGTTCAGGTTGCCCCTTTTCCAGTACTGAGGTACTTGACAAGACTAAATTAGTCATGGGAGGTAATTTGGAACCTGGAAGCAGAGCAAGGGAAACTGAATAGCTTCAAGGGTATTTTACCTGTTTTATGGTAGAGAATAACCATCCATCCGTGTTCCACTAAAAGGTACATTTCCTGACTGTAGTAAATGCTAGGTGTTACATGCTTTTCTTTCTGGTGAATATTAACAGTTCTGGCTGCAGGGTGTAAAGGGTTACTCTGCAACTTTTTCTCATCTGACTTCCATGCTTGTACTTGTCATTTCAGCGTCCTCATTTAATCCAGTGTATTTACATATCAGCTAGGCACTGATTTTGAATATTCTTTTGAGCACAGTTTGTATTGGTTGCTTCCAGAGGACAGCTGGGAAGGTTCACCCATCCCATCAGTAATATGGAGAGACTGCTACAGACAGGGCCACCCAGACCCCTATGGCACCTTTGTGCAGATTAGAAAAAGGGCCTCATTCTTGGAGCAGCCACAGCCCTGGGCCAAGGCAACATCTGGTCTGGGTTCCAGCATCGCTCATTTCCACAGCTGGACATACATCTGCAAGGCACCACCGACCAACGGGTCCTCCATTGGACAGCTTGAGACTCAGGCAAGCGTGCGCAGCAGACGTGCTTGGAGCAGCTGCCCTGGGTCGGAAGCACACTACGTACTGGGGCACAGAGGGGTCATGATGCCAGCTCTCCCTCTGCCAGCTTGCAAGCTAGGGAGGTGGGAGGAGCAAGTACACGGTCTGAGGGCAGATACCAGAGTGCCGTGCTGGCGACAAAGGCTTGATGCATTAGAGGACCTGCAAGCTGATGGAAGGACTGAAGTGGAGAGAGGGAGACACGGGGAGGCAGGAGCTAGCTGAAGGTGGAAGAAGGGCAGAACTGAGCTGTCTTCTGTTCTTTGCATCGACCTGTTCCCATTCCAGATCTGTGCAGTCTTTCTTAACACTACTTACATTTCAAAAAGTTTTAACCTATCATCTTACTGTAAAAGTAATCCTGCAAACTGCAGAACATTCAACATTCTATAGAAAGAAAATATTTCTCTCTAATCTTACACTGCAATGTTTTGGAGAATCTCCCTCCAATTTTTATCCTATTTGATTACTCGTAACATTTAATTTTGTTCGGTTGACAAGCTTAAGTTTGTCTTAGTTTCCTACAGCAAATTTTTTAAAATTTACCGAATATATTCACATGGGCTTCCCTGATAGCTCAGTTGGTAAAGAATCTGCCTGCAATGCAGGAGACCCCAGTTCAATTCCTGGGTTGGGAAGATCCACTGGAAAAGGGATAGGCTACCCACTCCAGTGTTCTTGGGCTTCCCTGGTGGCTCAGCTGGTAAAGAATCCACCTGCAATGTGGGAGACCTGGGTTTAATCCCTGGGTTGGGAAGATCCCCTGGAGAAGGGAAAAGCTACCCACTCCAGTATTCTTGGGCTTCCCTGGTGGCTCAGATGGTAAAGAATCCGCCTGCAGTGCAGGATACCCTGGTTCCATTGTCCATTCCTGGGTTGGGAAGATCCCCTGGAGAAGGGAAAGGCTACTCACTCCAGTATTCTGGCCTGGAGAATTCCATGGACTGTGTAGTCCATGGGGTTGCAAAGAGTTGGACACAACTGAGCAACTTTCACTTTCAGTTTCATATTAACATCACTGATGTTATTAATCCACAAGCAGAGAATAACTTGCCTAATGATGTGAGTTTTTCCTTTGGAGGAAGATGTGTTTTCTGTTTCCTTCAACTGGTTTATGTTTTCTGGAGAAGGAAATTCTCCAACCCCCAACCAACGAACATTGTAATGATCAAAGACCCAAAGGTTAGCATGGACTTGACAACAGAGAAGGTTGCAGACTGACTTTAACAACATGTAGCCAGCACTGCCTGTCAGCGAGAACTGTAGCTTGTATTAATGAGTCAAAAGCCCCCAATGGATTCAGCATTTTGAGTCCCTGATGGAAAATGAGTGATCTAAAAAGACCCTGATGCTGGGAAAGATTGAAGGCGGGAGGAGAAGGGGACGACAGAGGATGAGATGGTTGGATGGCATCACCGACTCGATGGACATGAGTTTGAGCAAGCTCTGGGAGTTGGTGATGGACAGGGAAGCCTGGCGTGCTGCAGTCCATGGGGTTGCAAAGAGTTGGACACGATTGACTAAGCTGAATAGTATAATTGTTTTTCCTCAATAAATAGCGCCACCTTCTGGTAATTTTCTTGCATAGGCACACAGAGTTCCTGAACACCTGAGGAGAGCAAGATAGAAAGCTGACATAGCGTCCAGAACTACACTGCGATGGCTGTTGGCTGATGTTTTAGATTATTGTGCCCATAATACAGCCAAACATACCATGAGATCTGAAATTTCTTGTCGTCCAGAGCTGTGCTTAAAGAAGGCAGGCCTGACTTCCAGAGTCTCTCTGTCTTTTGCCATCAGTGTGCTTGTGCGCAGAGCATTGCTGGAACCAGGCCTGGGCTGGAGTCCCACCTCTGCTGCTTTTAGCCACGTGGCCCCCACGGGGCCTCAGTTTTCCTGGCCTCCCTGTCCCAGCTCTTGCACAGAATTAGTCTGGAGGATCAAATGAGTGGCACTTTTAAATCCTCTGTGCGCTCCCCATGTACAGTGCCACTGGCTGTTTTATCTTCTGATGTTCTGACTTGGGGTTTTCCTCTCTTTGCCAGGTGGATGAAGAGTATAAGAATCCTCACACAGTGGATAGAGTTCCCCTGGGGAAGGTGCCCCATCTGTGGGGTCAGTCCTTGTATATCCTCAGCTCCCTGTTGGCAGAGGTAAGGGACTTGGGGGCTTCACTGCCTGGAATACCATCTGATTGGAAGTTCAAGGGACCCTGGAGGAGCACAGGTGCTCTCTGTTCAGTGTGGCTGTGAATATCCTTTGCATCTTCATGGCCGTAAAGTCAACTGATTGGGGTTGGCTCTGAGGCTGGAGGCCTGGACTTGGGTCCACCCTTACGGTAAACCATTTCAGAGTCACCTGCAAGCCAAGCACTCCCTGTCTCTTCCCCAACACCCCTTCCCGCTAGCATTTCCCATCTGTGGCTAGAACGTGGGTGAGTGGATAGTCAGGAGGAGGTTGGAAACTTCTCAGCCAAAGGTCCACACATGTGTGAGAGACACAGGGTTTGGGAAGCTTCTGAACATGGTCTTGACTCTCCAGTGCTCTCTACAGGAAGGGGCAGTGGCTGGTTTTCTGTAGTGAATTTTGTGTTAGATGGTCCCTCAGGCTATAATACCCCTGCTGCCTCTGACTCATTCCTTCTTATGAAACGTCTTTTTACCCCTAGGCTTAGTTTTAAAAATACAAATCTTTTTGCAACAGTCCTAAGTGTGAGTGCTTTTTATCACTTGGCTCCTCATTCCTGGGAGAATCCTGCTTAGCTGGGTGTCTGGACTCCTGGGGAGGGGTGCAGGGGTGGGGGAAGCCTGGGGAGCAGTGGGTTGGATGTCACTGGAGTTCCTGGTATGTGAGAGAAGACCCAGGTAAAGCTGTCACAGTGCAAGTGGCCCTTAGGTGCTGAGATGGAGTAGTAGTTTCATGGATATGATCATCTCCGCAATGTAATGGACATGTGCTTGGGGGTGGAAGCTGTGTCTTACACTTTTTAAAAAAATTTTTTTTACATTGTAGTGGTTTTTGTCATACATTGACATGAATCAGCCATGGATTTACATGTATTCCCCATCCCAATCCCCCCTCCCACCTCCCTCTCCACCCGATTCCTCTGGGTCTTCCCAGTGCACCAGGCCTGAGCACTTGTCTCATGCATCCAGCCTGGGCTGGTGATCTGTTTCACCCTAGATAATATACATGTTTCGATGTTGTTCTCTCGAAACATCCCACCCTCGCCTTCTCCCACAGAGTCCAAAATTCTGTTCTGTACATCTGTGTCTCTTTTTCTGTTTTGCATATAGGGTTATCGTTACCATCTTTCTAAATTCCATATATATGCGTTAGTATACTGTATTGGTCTTTATCTTTCTGGCTTACTTCACTCTGTATAATGGGCTCCAGTTTCATCCATCTCATTAGAACTGATTCAAATGAATTCTTTTTAATGGCTGAGTAATATTCCATGGTGTATATGTACCACAGCTTCCTCATCCATTCGTCTGCTGATGGGCATCTGGGTTGCTTCCATGTCCTGGCTACTATAAACAGTGCTGCGATGAACATTGGGGTGCACGTGTCTCTTTCAGATCTGGTTTCCTTGGTGTGAATGCCCAGAAGTGGGATTGCTGGGTCATATGGCAGTTCTATTTCCAGCTTTTTAAGAAATCTCCACACTGTTTTCCATAGTGGCTGTACTAATTTGCATTCCCCACCAACAGTGTAAGAGGGTTCCCTTTTCTCCACACCCTCTCCAGCATTTATTGCTTGTAGACTTTTGGATAGCAGCCATCCTGACTGGCATGTAATGGTACCTCATTGTGGTTTTGATTTGCATTTCTCTGATAATGAGTGATGTTGAGCATCTTTTCATGTGTTTGTTAGCCATCTGTATGTCTTCTTTGGAGAAATGTCTGTTGAGTTCTTTGGCCCATTTTTTTATTGGGTTGCTTATTTTTCTGGAATTGAGCTGCAGGAGTTGCTTGTATATTTTTGAGATTAGACCTTTGTCTGTTGCTTTGTTTGCTATTATTTTTCTCCCAATCTGAGGGCTGTCTTTTCACCTTGCTCATAGTTTCCTTTGTTGTACAGAAGCTTTTAAGTTTAATTAGGTCCCATTTGTTTATTTTTGCTTTTATTTCCAATATTCTGGAGGTGGGTCATAGAGGATCCTGCTGTGATTTATGTCAGAGAGTGTTTTGCCTATGTTCTCCTCTAGGAGTTTTATAGTTTCTGGTCTTACATTTAGATCTTTAATCCATTTTGAGTTTATTTTTGTGTATGGTGTTAGAAAGTGTTCTAGTTTCATTCTTTTACAAGTGGTTGACCTGTTTTCCCAGCACCCCTTGTTAAAGAGGTTGTCTTTTTTCCATTGTATATCCTTGCCTCCTTTGTCGAAGATAAGGTGTCCATAGGTTCGTGGATTTATCTCTGGGCTTTCTATTCTGTTCCATTGATCTATATTTCTGTCTTTGTGCCAGTACCATACTGTCTTGATGACTGTAGCTTTGTAGTATAGTCTGAAGTCAGGCAGGTTGATTCCTCCAGTTCCATTCTTCTTTCTCAAGATTGCTTTGGCTATTCGAGGTCTTTTGTATTTCCATACAAATTGTGAAATTATTTGTTCTAGTTCTGTGAAAAATACCGTTGGTAGCTTGATAGGGATTGCATTGAATCTATAGATTGCTTTGGGTAGTATAGCCATTTTGACAATATTGATTCTTCCAATCCATGAACATGGTATGTTTCTCCATCTGTTTGTGTCCTCTTTGATTTCTTTCATCAGTGTTTTATAGTTTTCTATGTATGGGTCTTTTGTTTCTTTAGGTAGATATACTCCTAAGTATTTTATTCTTTTTGTTGCAATGGTGAATGGTATTGTTTCCTTAATTTCTCTTTCTGTTTTCTCATTGTTAGTGTATAGGAATGCAAGGGGTTTCTGTGTGTTAATTTTATATCCTGCAACTTTACTATATTTGTTGATTAGCTCTAGTAATTTTCTGGTAGAGTCTTTAGGGTTTTCTATGTAGAGGATCATGTCATCTGCAAACAGCAAGAGTTTCACTTCTTTTCCTATCTGGATTCCTTTTACTTCTTTTTCTGCTCTGATTGCTGTGGCCAAAACTTCCAAAACTATGTTGAATAGTAGTAGTGAGAGTGGGCACCGTTGTCTTGTTCCTGATTTCAGGGTAATGCTTGCTGTGGGTTTTTCATATATAGCTTTTATTATGTTGAGGTATGTTCCTTCTATTCCTACTTTCTGGAGAGTTTTAATCATAAAAGGATGTTGAATTTTGTCAAAGGCTTTTCCTGCATCTGTTGAGATAATCATATGGTTTTTATCTTTCAATTTGTTAATTTGGTGTATTACATTGGTTGATTTGCGGATATTAAAGAATCCTTGCATTCCTGGGATAAAGCCCACTTGGTCATGATGTATGATTTTTTAATATGTTGTTGGATTCTGTTTGCTAGAATTTTGTTAAGGATTTTTGCATCTATGTTCATCAGTGATATTGGCCTGTAGTTTTCTTTTTTTGTGGCATCCTTGTCTGGTTTTGGTATTAGGGTGATGGTGGCCTCATAGAATGAGTTTGGAAGTTTACCTTCTTCTGCAATTTTCTGGAAGACTTTGAGTAGATAGGTGTCATTCGAATCATAGGAGTCCCAGAAGAAAAAAGACAAAAAGAAAGGCCATGAGAAAATACTCGAGGAGATAATAGCTGAAAACTTCCCTAAAATGGGGAAGGAAATAGCCACCCAAGTCCAAGAAACCCAGAGAGTCCCAAACAGGATAAACCCAAGGCGAAACACCCCAAGACACATATTAATCAAATTAACAAAGATCAAACACAAAGAACAAATATTAAAAGGAGCAAGGGAGAAACAAATAACACACAAAGGGATTCCCATAAGGATAACAGCTGATCTATCAATAGAAACCCTTCAGGCCAGAAGGGAATGGCAGGACATACTTCAAGTAATGAAAGAGAATATCCTACAACCTAGGTTACTGTACCCAGCAAGGATCTCATTCAGATATGAAGGAGAATTCAAAAGCTTTACAGACAAGCAAAAGCTGAGAGAATTCAGCACCACCAAACCAGCTCTTCAACAAATGCTAAAGGATCTTCTCTAGACAGGAAACACAGAAAGGTTGTATAAATGCGAACCCAAAACAACAAAGTAAATGGCAACAGGACCATACCTATCAATAATTACCTTAAATGTAAATGGGTTGAATGCCCCAACCAAAAGACAAAGGCTGGCTGAATGGATACAAAAGCAAGACCCCTATATATGCTGTCTACAAGAGACCCACCTCAAAACAAGGGACACATACAGACTAAAAGTGAAGGGCTGGAAAAAAATATTTCACGCAAATGGAGACCAAAAGAAAGCAGGAGTCGCAATACTCATATCAGATAAAATAGACTTTAAAATAAAGGCTGTGAAAAGAGACAAAGAAGGACACTACATAATGATCAAAGGATCAATCCAAGAAGAAGATATAACAATTATATATGCACCCAACATAGGAGCACCACAATATGTAAGGCAAATGCTAACGAGTATGAAAGAGGAAATTAATAGTAACACAATAATAGTGGGAGACTTTAATACCCCACTCACAACTATGGATAGATCAACTAAACAGAAAATTAACAAAGAAACACAAACTTTAAATGACACAATGGACCAGCTAGACCTAATTGATATCTATAGGACATTTCACCCCAAAACAATCAACTTCACCTTTTTCTCAAGTGCACACAGAACCTTCTCCAGAATAGATCACATCCTGGGCCATAAATCTAGCCTTGGTAAATTAAAAAAAATTGAAATCATTCCAGTCATCTTTTCTGACCACAGTGCAGTAAGATTAGATCTCAATTACAGGAAAAAAATTATTAAAAATTCAAACATATGGAGGCTAAACAACACGCTTCTGAATAACCAACAAATCATGGAAGAAATCAAAAAAGAAATCAAAATATGCATAGAAATGAATGAAAATGATAACACAACAACCCAAAACCTATGGGACACTGTAAAAGCAGTGCTAAGGGGAAGATTCATAGCATTACAGGCCTACCTCAAGAAACAAGAAAAAAGTCAAATAAATAACCTAACTCTACACCTAAAGAAACTAGAGGAAGAAGAAATGAAGAACCCCAGGGTTAGTAGAAGGAAAGAAATCTTAAAAATTAGGGCAGAAATAAATGCAAAAGAAACAAAAGAGACCATAGCACAAATCAACAAAGCTTAAAAGCTGGTTTTTTTAAAAAATAAAATTGACAAACCGTTAGCAAGACTCATTAAGAAACAAAGGGAGAAGAACCAAATTAACAAAATTAGAAATGAAAATGGAGAGATCATGACAGACAACACTGAAATACAAAGGATCATAAGAGACTACTACCAGCAGCTCTATGCCAATAAAATGGACAACTTGGAAGAAATGGACAAATTCTTAGAAAAGTATAACTTTCCAAAACTGAACCAGAAAGAAATAGAAGATCTTAACAGACCCATCACAAGCAAGGAAATCGAAACTGTAATCAGAAATCTTCCAGGAAACAAAAGCCCAGGACCAGATGGCTTCACAGCTGAATTCTACCAAAAATTTAGAGAAGAGCTAACACTTTTTTCTTTATGAGTAGGAAAAATTCATATATCTCCTTTGGAAAGCCAACCCTGCCTCTGACCACCTCTGTAACCTTGGGCAGGTCTCTTAACTTCACTCTCTTTATCTTTATTTATTTACTTTTTAAATGTTGTATAACTTTTGCTTAAATGTAGTTTTTTGTTTGTTTGTTTTAGTTTCCTCATCTTTAGAGTGAAGAGGTTGGGTTTGATCATCTCTAATATGGTCCAGCTCTGATTTCTGTATCAGTGAGGTCGGGAACAAATCCCTCTGCTTTTGTTTCCTCCTCCCAGAGTGAAGGCCCTCATGTAGGCCCTGCATGAGGTCCACCTTGTCCTCAGGACTCCCAGAACACCTTGGTCCCCTGTCTTAGGGTACCTGTCATTCATAGGTCGTGTGAGGAGAGCCACATTCAGAGAGTACTGTGCCAGCAGGGAGGGGAGTTTTTTTGTTTCAGGACAGTCAGCTCTGGGCCAAGTCCTCACTCTGCCCCTCATCCTGAGCTCAGTGCCTTGGTTTCCCAGTTTCTCACTGCATTGGTTTCTCAGGCCAAAACACCCAGTAAGGTGGCATGAATGGTGGTGCCTACCTGTTAGGAGGACTGTGTGGCAGTGCGTGTACAGAGCTCAGCACTGTACCTGGTGCGGAGTGAGGATCAGGGAGCACAAGTTACCCTTATTCTTCACACTCACACAAGGTTGGTGTGTTTGACTAGCCCTGGAGAGCTGGCTGCTGTAAACACGATAGAGTGCCTTCTAAATGCTATAATGTACAATATGTTCAAGAAAAGCAATTGCTTTGGAAAAATATAAAGGACTAAAATACTGAAAATCTTGAGCCTCCAGATATTTTATTTCCAAAGTTAGGTTTAAGGTGAACTTTTATCAGTGTATCATGGCGTTAATGCTCCTATTTTCCTAGGGATTCCTTGCCGCTGGTGAAATTGATCCCTTGAACAGAAGATTTTCCACTTCAGTCAAACCTGATGTCGTCGTACAAGGTTTGTGAGTGTGTTTCCTATTCATATTTAACTTTGTAAAACCAATGTGATTTTTACAGCACATTTAATTTTTTTAAAGACTGTGTATGGATATACTTTAGCATATATCAATTCTGTGAAGTACGTTCTATAACTCAGCAGCTCCTAATCTCAGAGTTGGTTTCTAGCTAGCAGTTTTCTTGAATCTAAACCTTGATTGCAACTGGGGCACAAGTGATTCATTGGGCATCATTTTTTATAACTGCTGTCCTTTAAAAAGTAGAATATGACCTTGCTGAAAACTCAAAACCCAGGTGAGAGTTCACTCATTCATCCCTTGGAGGTCTGACTTCTTTCCAGAGCCGCTGGTCCATGTTCTCACCTGCCTCCCCTCCTCTCCAGCTGGCACTTCCACAGAAGTACAGGGCCAGCCCGACCACTGCTGCAGTGCTGGCTCTGACCACCCCGTGACTTCCCCTCTCTGTGCCTCAGGCTCTCACGACCGGTGCTGTCTCCCTACTCTCCCCCCCAGGAGGGACTCCTCAGGAGTGCACACGCCTCAGAGAGCTACATCTACACCAGCTAGTATCAGCGCGTCATGTCTATTGTACACTGTACATTTCTTAAGGACAGTAGCCTTATTTTTGTAGCTTCTGTGTTGCTTGATACACACACACTCAATATAGCAAAAGCAATTATTGAGAAAATGAAAGGGAACCCTGTCTGTGGCCACGGACGCATTTCACTGCGCTTGCCTGGGTTACAGCAGAGGTCGTGTGCAGGTCATCACCGGTCACTGCTGTGTCCCAGGCCTGCCAAGACACGCCCAACCATCACAGCATCCTGACGAGGTAGAAACTGTGATGATCATTGTTATCATCCCCCTCTTACACATGAGGAACCCACAGCTGACCCCACCGTCTCTGCCTGTCACTGGAGCACATGCTGCCAAGTGATCCCTTCAGTCCACAAGGCTGCTCTTCCAATTGTGGGCTGGAACAGCTTGACGGAGCCTGAGCACCTTTTTTTTTTTTTTTTTTAATGCAACAGAAGAAAACAGAGTAGAAAATATCAGAGATTGTGGCCTGGAGGAACAGGAAGTCCAGTCTCAGAAACTTCTCTGCGTGCAGCTCTGTCATATCAGCAGGCTCACAGGTCTCCTCTGAAAGAGTCATTCCCACACAGTGACCGCTGTGTGGCTCTGATCCGTGTGGACCTCTGCATGGTGTTGGAAGCTTCCAGAGAGACAGATGTGAAGGGCAGCTGCTGGCCCACTCCTGCGTGACCAATGTCCCCATGCTGGGGCCCAGGGCTTACCTTCCCATCTCTGCTCGGCTGTAACTGCAGGTTCCCCTCAGGGCCTTGTTGTGAGGCTCAGATGAGGTTGTGGGTATTAACATACTTTGGAGAAGTCTCATGTGCTATATAAATACAAGGTCTCAGCCGCATTTGTAGGTATCATAGCTTCAGGAGTTGCTGGCCTCAGGGTTCAGTGGTAGGGCTCAGGGGGCTACATCAGCAGTAAAGAAGTCTTTCCTCTGGCCTCAGCACCGCCCCAAGCTGCTCCAGTTCCTGGCAGGCTCCTCGCAGCTGAACCCGGCAGCGGCTACTCTCTGTATGGCCAGAGCTCCCTTTCTCTAGCCCTTTCCCTGACACTCCCTCCCTTTGTCAATGTATGGTCCCTTCTCTTAAAAGCCAGCAGTACTGGTACAGCAGGAATGGGGGCCTGAGCCCACCTGAAACCCCACATCCCAGGCATCCCAGAAAGCCAGATGCCTAGCCTTACTCCCTGGAGATGGGCCCCAGCCCGGCCCATTGGGGTGTGCGATCCACCTCTGGGGTGGCTCTTGCCCACCAGCGAGGTCCGTGTGCTCTGCTTCCTGGTGGGCCAGGCTGCCCCACTACCACCAGCCCACTGCTAGGTCCACCCTTCCTTCTCTCCTGAGTGTATAAAGCTCATCCCCATCAGTCAGAGAGGCAGGACATCACTTGAGATTGGTAACTTGGCTTGTGACCTGTTGTAAGCCATTTCTACAGGTCTCAGACTGTCTTGTACATTGAGGGCACTTGTTAAATATACATTGTAGGTGTTGAAGGGAGATGAGGCCAGAGAGAACTGGGAAGAGCGACAGGACAAGTGCTGTCCATTTCAAAACCTCCCAGCCTGTGGCAAGCCTGCTGATGTGTATATGACAGATCAGAGACAGGAGCAGACAACAGCAAGTGTCTGTGAGGGGACAACGGCCACCATCTAATGCAGGCACTACGTTCTTGTTCACAGTGACTGTTCTGGCAGAAAACAACCACATTAAGGAGCTGCTGAGGAAACATGGGGTCAACGTTCAGAGTATCACTGACATTCATCCAATCCGAGTCCAGCCAGGCCGCATCCTTAGTCACATATATGCCAAGCTTGGTAGGTTTGGGGAAATAGCAAGTGTTTTGGGGAGGTTGCATCTTGGTTCTAGGTTTGAGGTCTGGAGGAGACTGTGGTATGTGTAAATTCTAAAGAGTTGGGCGAAGCACCAAAGTAGATGGTTTGATTGTTTGATGTGAAGAGGAATGACTGGATAAGCACATTCTTCTCATGTCTGTTCAGGAGATGTCACCACAGGTGGCCAGTGATTTGTCAGATATGTGGTAAAATAAGGAGCCATCTTTGGAAATTCACAACTGAAGCAGTCATTTGCATCTTGATAATGTTTCTAAATTTTTTCCATGGTCTAAAAAATGCTCATTTACCCATTAAAATGGGAGGCGTGTTCTCTTTATCTCAAATCTGACAGTTTAGGATCGTGGTTCCATACTAAATAAATAAAAAGTAAACAATAAACTCCTCTTAATAGTTTTATTCCATATAGATGTTTTACTGGGTGGTGTTCTTATATATGCATGAAAAGAAGGGAGTGGGATTCTTTTCTTAATTCATCCTTGTCCCAAAGAAGGATAACAGTATTGGAAAAACCAAACCCTAGAGTGAGTTATTTAACATATCAATAAGTTCAGGCTTAGGCAGAATCACTTGGATTAGATGTCACTGTGCCTACTCTAACTTGAATTTCTCTTTTACTTTCTACATAGGACGGAATAAGAATATGAGATTGAGTGGGCGACCGTATCGGCACATTGGTGTCCTTGGGACATCTAAACTATATGTGATTAGGAACCAGATCTTTACTTTCACGCCCCAGGTGAGAAGAGCAGGCCAGTAGCAAAGCAACAAGCATTTGTTTATTAAGCTCTCTTTTTCTCTCTGGCGAGCTACTTTGAATGCAGCAGGGTGTGCATGCAAGTGTTCAAATACAGACAAAGGATGACATCCAAGACCTAATACAGTCATTTACTCATGGTAGGTGCTCAGTAAATGCTGCTTAGCTCTGAGTATGCCATCACTTCCAGTATGAAATGCACACACTTTACAAATTGGCTAGTGCATGGTACTTAGAGCCCTCATGCCCCTAACACTCTCTCAGCTTGTCAGCAGGGTCTGTCAGTGGACTCCCACACGGGGAGTCTGAGTTTTCAGGCCCCAGCTCCCTTGATGAGATTCTGAATACACTGCTTATGGGTCTTTTCTTTAGAGTTGTTGTTTCCAAAGGAAACTAGCCCTGTGGAATGCAGATGAAGCCTTTTTCATCCATTCAGCAGCTAGAAAGGCCAACTGAGAGATCAGTTTGTTAGCAGGAGGCACAGCCCCCCAACTGCTTGGGCACATAGTTGGCCATGGGCTCATGGGTCAGTCACCTCAAGTTGCTCTTTCTCATCCAGCCTGTGCTGCTTGCTCAAATCTTGGGAGTTATTTCCCTTCATAATGAATTTTATACCAGAGCGGAGTGTGTATGGGTCCAGAGGCCAGGGCAGCAGTATGATTTTCCTGGACACAACACAACAGTGCCCATAGTTCACATTAACCAGGCCGTCAGTCAGGTAAACAGTCTCCATGTCTCACCTGCTTTCATTGGCCCCACTAGGAAAGCATCTCTGAGCTCAGCAGCCCTGGACTGCAACTGGAATTAAGGAGTTACTGATTTCCTTTCAGGGACAGCACTTGCTGGGCTAGGTCCTTAAATCCCCATGTGAGGAGCCATAAATAGACCTAGCCGAGTGCCCTTTCCTCCCATGCTTAGCACTAATGGAGCCCTAGCTCCAGGCTGGGGCAGATCAATGGGTGTGGTCACAAGGAAAGCCCCACGATGGAACCAGGGTTGAGTCTCTTCTCTGGAAACAAAATCCAAAGATTAGTGCTGCAATGAATGACAGCTGAGGTGGTGTGGAGGGGAAGGCAGGACAGTGGTGAACCTGGCCTGTTGTGACTTGCAGTTCACTGACCAGCATCACTTCTACCTGGCCCTGGACAATGAGATGATCGTGGAGATGCTGAGGATTGAGCTGGCCTACCTGTGCACCTGCTGGCGGATGACGGGCAGACCCACGCTAACCTTCCCCATCACACATACCATGCTCAGTAAGTCCATGAACGTGATCTGCCCTGACTCATGTCCCCTAGGTAGTCTTTAATCTTTGCCAAATGTTTAAAATGAGTCCCATGGACAGAGCTAGGTACCAAAGAGGGTTCTGAGCAGTTAGGTTTCTGAGGTTGGGAATCTCCTACGCTATATATATTTTAATTGGTTGGTGTTAATGAACACGTTTTAGTACATACCCAAACAAAGTATTCCCAGATGAAGTGAACTAATTCATCTGTTTTTTTTTTCTTTTTAGCAAATGATGGCTCAGATATTCATTCTGCCGTTCTTGCTACAATTCGCAAACTAGAGGATGGATATTTTGGAGGAGCTAGGTAATTTGTGATTTTTTTCTAGAATAGTAACATTGACCTTTCTTAAAGCCTTTTACTGCCCTTCCCCTATTTTCCATATCCACTGCTGAACATAGAAGTGTGGAGCTTTAGAGTAAAAAGGAAGTTAAAATATCTAATCCGGTCACCCATATGAAACTGGAATTATCTCTAAGCAGTATTTGGTGGGTGTTTGTGAAGCTTTTATGGGCACCAGGAGGCCTGGAGCATAGAGCTGTGAACGAATCAAGTCTCTCCAAAGTGGCCCCCTTGAGATGCATATGTGGAATGTGGAATTTTTCTGCTCAAAGGTGGGCTAGCAAACCCCCAGTGCCTTGGGGCTGGCAGGTACTCAGTAATCAAATCACTTTAAGGGATAAGGGGCTCACCTCCCAGGGACACCCCTGTCACAAGGTAGAGGATTTCTCTGTAGCCTCTGTGTCCTGATCTCTGTGAAACTCCTGGAATATGCCAGAAGGGCCCCAGGAGAACCTCACCGTGCAGTCAGCTCAAGTCACATGTGGCCTTTCCTGAGGTCGGGGAGGCTGCCATTGGGTCCCTGATGGAATGCCAGTTGCTAGAAGTGTTTGGGAATTGAAGTTTGCCTTTCTTCTCACATCCTCCCATGCCAGGGACCCTGCTGCCATGGTAATTTTTTTAAATAGTAAACTATATGTAATATAAAATTTGCCACCTAAACCATTTTAAGTGTACAATTCGGTTGCATTAAGTACATTCACATTGTTTGCAACCAGGCTCTTAGAGTTCTTTTCATCTTGTAAAACTGAAACTCTACCCCTGAAACCACTGTCCACCTGCCCCGCCCCTGGCCCTGACAACCACGGTCTGCTTTCTGTCTCTAGGTGTCTCTCCTAAGTGGCCTCGTCCAGTGTTTGCCTTTTTTGTGACTGGTTGGTCTCACTTAGCCCGATGTCCACTGGGTTGAGCCACCACATTATTTCTAAGCGCCGGGGTTGGCACCTCTGCTCACTGAACTTGCTGTGGGGTTTGCTGTACACTGAAGTGGCCCTTGCTCCAGGCTTCTCCTGGCCTGTCTCATGAGTGTCAGCGAGGTCCTCCTCACCATTCTGCTGTCAACATCCCAGGGCTGGCACCGTGACTGCAGTTGGCATCCACTTGTGTACATTTCATCTCCAGCTTGGATAAGTTACCACCTGGCATATGGTGTCATAACCGAGAGACAGTACCACACACCCATAATTGACTGTTTTCCAAAATGAATTCTTTTTCTGAAATCTTATCATCGTCAAAAGGATACTGTGTACAATTGTTTGGGCATGCAGTGTATTCTTTGTCTCTTTATGTGTCATCTCATGTCCTTTACTTTGTCTCGAGCAAATATTCCTATTTTGTATGCAAGGATCTGTAGGCTTGAGCCAGGGACACAAGATGAGTAGATGCCAAAGCGCCATGTGAATACAGAAACTGGGCTTTAACCACCAGGTTGAGCTGGATGGAGGCTTACAGGAATTGAGAGTGGCTTCTGTTTACAGAGTATGGCAAACAATTCACAGATCCATGGAAAGAAAGAGGGATGCCTAGGCTCCACGATTCCTACTAAGTAATTAATAATTAAAGTTGAATCTCATTTTGGCTCTTTTTTAAGTCTGAGGGTATTTGAAAAACTGAACTCACTGTACATGCCAGACTCTATCCTCTGGACCCACCTGGTTGTTGTTCAGTTGCTAAGTTGTGTCTGACTCCTTGCAACCCCATGGACTGCAGCACACCAGGCTTCCCTGTCCTTTACCATCTCCCAGAGCTTGCTCAAACTCATGTCCATCAAGTCGGTGATGCCATCCAACCATCTCATCCTCTGTCATCTCCTTCTCCTCCTGCCTTCAATCTTTCCCAGCATCAGGATCTTTTCCAGTGAGTTGGCTCTTCACATCAGGTGGCCAAAGTATTGGAGCTTCAGCTTCAGCATCAGTCCTTCCAATGAATACTCAGGACTGATTTCCTTTAGGGTGGACTGGTTGGATCTCCTTGCAGTCCAAGGGACTCTTAAGAGTCTTCCAGCACCACAGTTCGAAAGCATCAATTCTTAGGTGCTCAGCCTTCTTTATGGTCCAGCTCTCACATCCATACGTGACTACTGGAAAAACCATAGCTTTGACTATATGGACCTTTGTCAGCAAAGTGATGTCTCTGCTTTTTAATATGCTGTCTAGGTTGGTCATAGCTTTTCTTCCAAGGAGCAAGCATCTTTTAATTTCATGGCTGCAGTCACCATCTGCAGTGATTTTGGAGCCCCAAGAAAATAACAAAGTCTGTCACTGTTTCCATTGTTTCCCCATCTATTTGCCATGAAGTGATGGACCCAATGCCATGATCTTAGTTTTTTGAATGTTGAGTTTTAAGCCAGCTTTTTCACTCTTCTTTCACCCTCATCAAGAGGCTCTTTAGTTCTTCTTCACTTTCTGCCATAAGGGTGGTGTCATCTGCGTATCTGAGGTTATTGATATTTCTCCCGGCAGTCTTGATTCCAGCTTGTGCTTCATCCAGCCTGGCATTTCACATGATGTACTCTGCATAGAAGTTAAATAAGCAGGGTGACAATATACAACCTTGACGTACTCCTTTCCCAATTTGGAACCAGTCCATTGTTCCATGTCCAGTTCTAACTGTTGCTTCTTGACCTGCATACAGTTTTCTCAGGAGACAGGTAAGGTGGTCTGGTATTCCCATCTCTTAAGAATTTTCCACAGTTTGTTGTGATCCACACAGTCAAAGGCTTTAGCGTAATCAGTGAAGCAAAGGTACATGTTTTTCTAGAATTCTCTTGTTTTTTTCTGTGATCCAACAGATGTTGGCAATTTGATCTCTGGTTCCTCTGCCTTTTCTAAATCCAGCTTGAACATCTGGAAGTTCTCAGTTCATGTACTGTTGAAGCCTAGCTTGAAGGATTTTGAGCATGACCTTGCTAGCATGTGAAATGAGCACAATTGTGTGGTAGTTTGAACATTCTTTGGCATTGCCCTTCTTTGGGATTGGAATGAAAACTGACCTTTTCCAGTCCTGTGGCCACTGCTGAGTTTTCCAAATTTGCTGACATATTGAGTGCAGCACTTTCACAGCATCATCTTTTAGGATTTGAAATAGCTCAGCTGGAATTCTGTCACCTCCACTAGCTTTGTTTGTAGTGATGCTTCCTAAGGCCCACTTGACCTCACAACTCCAGGCAGGATGTCTGATCCTAGATGAGTGACCGATACCATCATTGTTTTCTGGGTCATTAAGACCTTTTTTTGTACAGTTCTGTGTATTCTTGTCACCTCTTCTTAATCTCTTCTACTTCTGTTAGGTTCTACTGTTTCTGCCCTTTATTGTGCTTATCACTGCATGAAATGTTCTCTTGGTATCTCTGGTTTTCTTGAAGAGATCTCTAGTCTTTCCCATTCTATTGTTTTCCTCTGTTTCTTTGCACTGGAGACCTCGGTTCCATTTTCCATTCCTGCATCAGGAAGATCCACTGAAGAAGAGATAGGCTACCCACTCCAGTATTCTTGGGCTTCCCTTGTGGCTCAGCTGGTAAGAATCCACCTGCAATATGGGAGACCTGGGTTTGTTCCCTGGGTTGGGAAGATCCCCTGGAGAAGGGAAAGGCTACCCACTCCAGTATTCTGGCCTGGAGAATTCCATGGACTGTATAATCCATGGGGTCCCAAAGAGTGGGACAGGACTAAGTGACTTTCACTTTCACCTTTACTCGATTAGAAGGCTTTTCTCACCCTCAGGCAGCGCTTCTTGCCTTCTTGAGGCTCACACACTTGTGAATTCATTTGCATTGCCTGCTTCTGTTTACTCTTCTCCAACTAAGCCATTTAAACCAGTCATAATCTGACCCTGATAGCTCTGAAGCAGCCTATAGTTTTCTGCCTCCAGATCTAGCATTTTAAGAAGCACATTGTGCTGGCTGGCTTTCTGTAGGGTAGACATCCCAGGCTTGGGAAGCAAGAACTTGGAGAATGCTGCCTTTGTAGCAGAACCCCATACTGCCAAACCCTGCTCCCAGAGGTTCTGTGGAACTTTTCCCAGACTGATGATAGGGCGACTCTGGGCCAGTGTCCCCTTCTGGGGGTGGCCTGCTCATCACATTCCTTCTAGAGAGCACTTTGCTCTGAGCAGTGACTCTCCCAACATTTACCCCCACTCTCCTCCCCAGGCCTTGTGTGACAGGGACTCATAAAAGCTAGCACTAGGGCACCCAGAGAATCATTTCTTGTGGTTTTGTTCTGGTCTAGTTGTTTTAGGGCAAAAAATCCTCAAGGGTTGGCTTTGTTTAAAAGTGGTTCTCTCAATATGTTTTGTAAAACTTTGGTTGGTTCAGTAAAATGGATTTCTATTTGTGTTGGGTTTAGGAGTAAGAAATCAGTATGATTCTTTTTGGCTTTTAATATGCTATGTGCTTCCACTTCATACTTGCTATTGAATTTTCATTTTCATTTCTTGGCTGACTACTTGTATGGGGCAATCTGCGAGTGACGTATTTATGGATTCTGGCAGAAGCTCCACCTAGTTATTGAAAATTGTCTCTTGATGATTCATCATGGAAGTTTGTCCACATCTACCTATATCTCTAACATAGTGTCTCCTTGGCAGAGTAAAATTAGGGAGTCTTTCGGAATTTCTCACCACCTCTTTCTACACGTATCTGACCTTCCTGGATCCAGACTGTGATGAGAAGTTGTTTGATGATGCCAGTGAAGGAAGCTTCAGTCCTGATAGTGATTCACACCTGGGAGGATATTTGGAAGACACCTATAATCAAGGTACGGCTTGGAATGCCTTTGCAGGCAGTCCCTGAATTTATTTAAACCTTGGCATTGTGATAAAGTTGCCCTAAAACTCAAGCACAGAAAATGATTGGTAACTAATACAACAAAAAAGTCTTCAGAAACTTTGACATATTAAAATGAATAAAAGAAAGTGTTAGTTGCTCAGTCATGTCAGACTCTTTGTGATCTCATGGACTGTAGCCCACCAGGCTCCTCTGTCCATGGGATTCTCCAGGCAAGAATACTGGAGTGGGTTGCCAGTTTAAAAACCTAAACTGCAAAAGTGAGGCTTTTTTTTTAAACCTAGAGGGACAAAGAGTTTTAGGAATGGAGACTTTTCACAAAATATAAAGAAACACAGTTCCTGAATTTTCAAAGGAGTGATAGAATGGTCTTGGCTCGATTGGATGTAAGTGATAAAATCCTATGTATATAATATTTCTCAAACTGAGCAAGGTTTGGGGTTGAAGTGACCTGTTTTTCACTTCTAGATAGGACTTGGGATTGGGTCTGTGGGGTGTTCCATAATGTGTAGCTCATTCAGAACAAATGAAAACCAAAAGATTGGATGTTGACTGCTGGCCCTCAGATTGTCTACATATTCAGCTCATCCTGGGATGATGTGATGTAAACACCATCTTGACCTGTATTTTTCTTTCTTTAGAATGAAGTTTTTCCAAACAATAACTTTATAAACACATGCATCATCTATGTAAATCTCTTCCTTTCTAGAGGCAGAGTGGAGGTCAAGTATTTATATCAAAATGTTGTCTTCCACTAAATCTGTTCAGTACCTGCAGCTACACATATTCACTTTTATGCATTTAGGTTGTTTCTGCAGCTTGTTTTCATTGGCTCTTTTTCTTACCTGTGTAATTACAGAAAGCCAAGACGAGCTTGACCAGTATATCAACCACCTTCTGCAAAGCACATCCTCGAAGTGCTATCTGCCACCTCTCTGTAAGAAGACAGAGGACAGCCATGTTTTCAGTGCTATCCATTCCACTCGGGATATACTTTCCGTGATGGCGAAAGCAAAGGGTTTGGAAATTCCATGTATGTTATTAACTTTTCTCTGCCTACTAAAATAACTTCTTTTATGAAAGTAATGTGGGAGCATAATGTACAAGTCAAAGGATCCTAAAGGCAACAAAGTGTAGCTGTTTACTGCCTCACCTTTCTCCTCCTCACTTCCCCCAGTCGTTCTACTAAGAGGCAACCACTTTTCAACTCTTAGTTGTTTCTTTTCATATTTATGTATTTGAATGACCTAAATCAAATCCCTTATGAGTATACAGTGGAAGTGAGAAATAGATTTAAGGGACTAGATCTGATAGACAGAGTGCCTGATGAACTATGAATGGAGGTTTGTGACACTGTACAGGAGACAGGGATCAAGACCATCCCCAAGAAAAAGAAATGCCAAAAAGCAAAATGGTTGCCTGAGGAGGCCTTACAAATAGCTGAGAAAAGAAGAGAAGCAAAAAGCAAAGGAGAAAAGGGAAAGATATATCCATCTGAATGCAGAGTTCCAAAGAATAGCAAGGAGAGATAAGAAAGCCTTCTTAAGTGAACAGTGCAAAGAAATAGAGGAAAACAATAGAATGGGAAAGACTAGAGATCTCTTCAAGAAAATTAGAGATACCAAGGGAACATTTCATGCAAAGATGGGCTCAATAAAGGACAGAAATTGTATGGACCTAACAGAAGCAGAAGAGATTAAGAAGAGGTGTCAAGAATACACAGAAGAACTATACAAAAAAGATCTTCATGACCCAGATAATCATGATGGTGTGATCACTCACCTAGAGCCAGATATCCTGGAATGTGAAGTCAAGTGGGCCTTAGGAAGCATCACTACAAACAAAGCTAGTGGAGGTGATGGAATTCCAGTTGAGCTATTTCAAATCCTAAAAGATGATGCTGTGAAAGTGCTGCACTCAATATGTCAGCAAATTTGGAAAACTCAGCAGTGGCCACAGGACTGGAAAAGGTCAGTTTTCATTCCAATCCCAAAGAAAGGCAATGCCAAAGAATGCTCAAACTACCGCACAGTTGCACTCATCTCACACACTAGTGAAGTAATGCTCAAAATTCCCCAAGCCAGGCTTCAGCAATACGTGAATCGTGAACTTCCAGATATTCAAGCTGGTTTTAGAAAAGACAGAGGAACCAGAGATCATATTGCCAACATCCACTGGACCATCGAAAAAGCAAGAGAGTTCCAGAAAAACATCTATTTCTGCTTTATTGACTACACCAAAGCCTTTGACTGTGTGGATCACAATAAACTGTGGAAAATTCTTCAAGAGATGGGAATATCAGACCACCTGACCTGCCTCTTGAGAAACCTGTATGCAGGTCAGGAAGCAACAGTTAGAACTGGACATGGAACAACAGACTGGTTCCAAATAGGAAAAGGAGTACATCAAGGCTGTATATTGTCACCCTGCTTATTTAACTTCTATGCAGAGTACATCATGAGAAACGCTGGGCTAGAAGAAGCACAAGCTGGAATTAAGATTGCCGGGAGAAATATCAATAACTTCAGATATGCAGATGACACCACCCTTATGGCAGAAAGTGAAGAGGAACTAAAGAGCCTCTTGATGAAAGTGAAAGAGGAGAGTGAAAAAGTTGGCTTAAAGCTCAACATTCAGAAAACTAAGATCATGGCATCTGGTCCCATCACTTCATGGGAAATAGATGGGGAAACAGTGGCTGACTTTATTTTTTGGGCTCCAAAATCACTGCAGATGGTGATTGCAGCCATGAAATTAAAAGACACTTACTCCTTGGAAGGAAAGTTATGACCAACCTAGACAGCATATTAAAAAGCAGAGACATTACTTTGTCAACAAAGGTCCATCTAGTCAAAGCTGTGGTTTTTTCAGTAGTCATGTGTGGATGTGAGAGTTGGACTATAAAGAAAGCTGAGCACCGAAGAATTGATGCTTTTGAACTGTGGTGTTGGAGAAGACTCTTGAGTCCCGTTTGGACTGCAAGGAGATCCAACCAGTCCATCCTAAAGGAGATCAGTCCTGGGTGTTCATTGGAAGGACTGATGTTGAAGCTGAAACTCCAATACTTTGGCCACCTGATGTGAAGAGCTGACTCATTTGAAAAGACCCTGATGCTGGGAAAGACTGAGGGCAGGAGGAGAAGGAGATGACAGAGGATGAGATGGTTGGATGGCATCACCAACTCAATGGACATGAGTTTGGGTAAACTCCGGGAGTTGGTGATGGACAGGGAGGCCTGGCATGCTGCAGTTCACGGGGTTGCAAAGAGTTGAACACAACTGAGCACTGAACTGAACTGCTGTCTTTGATGCATCATGTTTATTCAGTATCTGTGACCTTTCTCTTATGCAGGTGAGGAATTCACCTGTCTTAAATCACCACTCCTCTGCTTCACTTCCTCTAACCTGTCCATGCAATTGTATTAAGGTTTAGTTAAATCAGCATTCACTATTTCTGTCTCTGTATGTATATAAATATTATTCCCAACTCAGTATTGTAGTATACTACATTATCATTTTTGCTTTTCATTTTTTTCTAAAAATAATAGTTGCCCTTGTAATTAGCTTAACTTCCCTCCAGTGGCCACACAATAGAAACTTCCACAAGGTCAAGCATATGTATGAAACTCATGGTCCCACTGCTTATAGTCCAAAAGTCTCCTACTGTCTGACTGATTGCTCTCTAGGCCTTTTGCATACCTGGCATCCTGGGTCTCTTCTTTATTATAATCCTTGGAATCTCCTTTGTTTATCTCTTCAGTTGGGTTCGCTGGTTCTTGATTCTGGCATATTCTCCCTTCTCAATTTATTCCTTTGGTGGAATACATTCTAGAATAGTTTCAATAGTTTCACTGGAACAGGGCCCAATGATGGTAGCCCTCAGCGTGCATGTTTCTGAAGTTCACTGACCATTTTGGCCTGGCTGCCCTCTGTGTCCAGGATGTAGATTTTTTATTTCCAATTGGCTGCATGTGGCATGTAGGATCTTAGTTCCCCAGCCAGGGATTGAACCCATGCCCCCTGCAATGGGTGTGGAGTCTTAACCACTGGACCTCCAGAGAAGTCCCCAGGATGTAGATTTTATCCTGAAATCTTCCTTCACCATCATACTGGAGAATTCCTTCTTGGCTCTCCTATTTTATGTATCTCAGCTTTTCCTCTTGGTTAGCTTACTGTCTTATTTGGTGGAGGACATCCAGTAGTTCCCTGGGAAACAGTTTATGTCAGGTAAAATTGTTGAGACCTTTCAAGTCTGAAAACTGTTGTTCAGTCACTAAGTTGTGTCCAGCTCTTTGCAACCCCATGGACTGCAGCATGCCAGGCTTCCCTGTCCTTCACTGTCTTCCGGAGTTTGTCTGAAGACTATTGTTCATTCACTAAGTTGTGTCCAACTCTTTACAACCCCATGGACTGCAGCACGCCAGGCTTCCCTGTCCTTCACTGTCTCCCGGAGTTTGCTCAAACTCATGTCCAATGAGTCAATGATGCCATCCAACATCCCATTCTCTGTGGCCCCCTTCTCCTGCCTTCAATCTTTCCCAGCATCAGGGTCTTTTCCAATGAGTCGGCTCTTTGCATCAGATGGCCAAAGTATTGGAGCTTCAGCTTTAGCATCAGTCCTTCCAATGAATATTCAGGGTTGATTTCCTTTAGGATTGACTGGTTTGATCTCCTTGCTGTCCAAGGGACTCTCAAGAATCTTCTCCAGCACCACAGTTCAAAAGCATCAATTCTTCAGCACTCAGCCTTCTTTATGGTCCAGCTCTCACATCTGTACATGACTACTGGAAAAACCATAGCTTTGACTATATGGACCTTTGTCGGCAAAGTGATGTCTCTGCTTTTAATATACTGTCTAGGTTTGTCATAGCTTTCTTCCAAGGAGCAAGCGTCTTTTAATTTCATGACTGCAGTCACTGTCTGCAGTGATTTTGGAGCCCAGGAAAATAAAGCCTGTCACTGTTTCCATTTTTCCCCCATCTATTTGCCATGAAGTGATGGGACCAGATGCCATGATCTTAGTTTTTTGAATGTTGAGTTTTAAGCCAGCTTTTTCACTCTCCTCTTTCACCCTCATCAAGAGGCTCTTTAGTTCCTCTTCACTCTCTGCCATTAGAGTGGTATCACCTGCATATCTGAGGTTGCTGATATTTCTCCTGGCTATCTTGATTCCAGCTTGAGCCTCATCCAGCCCAACATTTCGCATGATGTACTCTGCATAGAAGTTAAATAAGCAGGGTGACAATATACAGCCTTGATGTACTCCTTTCCCAATTTTGAACCAGTCCATTGTTCCATGTCTGGTTCTAACTGTTGCTTCTTGACCTGCATACAGGTTTCTCAGGAGGCAGGTAAGGTGGTCTGGTACTCCCATCTCTTTAAGAATTTTCCAGTTTGTTGTGATCCACACAGTCAAAGGCTTTAGTGTAGTCAATGAAGCAGAAGTAGATGTTTTTCTGGAATTTCCTTCGCTTTCTCTATGATCCAACAGATGTTGGCAATTTGATCTCTGGTTCCTCTGCCTTTTCTAAATCCAGCTTGTACATCTGGAAGTTCTCAGTTCATGTACTGTTGAAGCCTAGCTTGAAGGATTTTGCTAGCATGTGAAATGAGCACAGTTGTGCAGTAGTTTGAACATTCTTTGGCATTGCCCTTCTTTGGGATTGGAATGAAGACTGACCTTTTCCAGTCCTGTGGCCACTGCTGAGTTTTCCAAATTTGCTGGCATATTGAGTGCAGCACTTTAATAGCATCATCTTTTAGGATTTGAAATAGTTCAGCTGGAATTCCATCACCTCCACCAGCTTTGTTCATAGTAATGCTTCTTAAGGCCCACTTGACCTCACAACTCCAGGCAGGATGTCTGGCTCTAGGTGAGTGACTACACCATCATGGTTATCTGAGTTATTAAGACCTTTTTTGTACAGTTCTGTGTATTCTTGCCACCTCTTCTGCTTCTGTTAGGGCCTTACTGTTTCTGTCCTTTATTGTGCCCATCTTTGCATGAAATGTTCCCTTGGTATCTCTAATTTTCTTGAAGAGATCTCTAGTCTTTCCCATTCTATTGTTTTCCTCTATTTCTTTGCACTGTTCACTTAAGAAGGCTTTCTTATCTCTCCTTGCTATTCTTTGGAACTCTACATTCAGATGGGTATATCTTTCCTTTTCTCCTTTGCCTTTCATGTCTCTTCTTTTCTCAGCTATTTGTAAGGCCTCCTCAGACAACCATTTTGCCTTGTTGCATTTCTTTTTCTTGGGGATGGTTTTGATCACTGCCTCTTGTACAGTGTTACAAACCTCCATTCCATAGTTCTTCAGGCACTCTATCAGATCTAATCCCTTGAATCTGTCACTTCTGTGTATAATCATCAGGGATTTGATTTAGGTCATACCTGAATGGTCTAGTGGTTTTCCTTACTTTCTTCAATTTAAGTCTGAATTTTGCAATAAGGAGCTCATGATCTGAGCCACAGTCAGCTCTTGGTCTTGTTTTTACTGACTATAGAGCTTCTCCATCTTTGCTGCAAAGAATATAATCAATCTGATTTTGCTATAGACCATCTGGTGATGTCATGTGTAGAGTTACCTCTTGTGTTGTTGGAAGAGGGTATTTGCTATGACAAGTGTGTTCTCTTAGCTACAGATTTTCCCTATCCATATGAGAGTTTGGCTGGGCATAGAATTCTAGATTGAAATAAATTTTCTTTGATAATTTTGAAAGCCTCCCTTCATTGTCCTCTTGCTGTCAGGGTTGCTGTTGATAAATCTGAACCCATTCTGATTTTTGATCCTTTAAACTGTTCCTCTCTTTCAAAGTTTTTAGGTTTTTCTTTACTCTCAGGTTCTGAAATTTCAGTGGGGGTTCCTTGTTCTGGGTGTATTTTCATCTGCTGTGTTGGCTGCCCAGTGGATCTTGTCTATCTGGAAATGTGTGTTTTTCAGTCCTGTACAGTTGTTCTGATAATTTCTTGATTCATTTCCTTCCTTACATTTTCTCTGTCCTGTCTCTCTTGTACTTTGTGATTCTATTATTGACCTCCTGGAGAAGTCTTTTATCATTTCTCTCTTGTCTTTCATTTCTCTGTCTTTTGCTCGGTTCTGAGGACAATTGTTTGAACTTTTTGTTCCACCTGCTCAATTGACTTTTTCCTATTTTGCTGTCACGGTTTAAATCTCTATTCTCTGAATTGTATCTCTTCTTGTCTCATGCATGCAGTACAATTTTTATGACTCTAATAAAGTTAATGGCAGAGATTTTTGGTTTTGTTTTTACATTTTCTTCTACCTAAATGGTCTCCCATTTCCCCCAAGTCAATGTTTCCTGTTGTTTTTGGTCTCTGTCTTTCACATTAGTCTTTCCTCCAGTGCTGGGTGTCCCTTGGTTATCTGCTCAGGCATGAGAACCTCCAAGCCTGTGAGTAGGGCCTGTTGTTGATGGGTGTAGGCAGGCCAGATTTCCCAGAGATGTTCTACAATCTTCCTTCACAATGTCCTTTTTAAGTGGTAAAGGTCTGATTACCTATACAGTCACTTATTCCCCCAAGGCATTTAGCCATCCCTTCAGAAACGTGGGTCAGCACTCCCTCCAGAGACGCACATACCACCCTCTTTATACTCTCTTCAGAGAGACCCTTTAGTCTTCTATCGGTGAGCAAGGCTGTTGCCATGGTATGTGGAGTTGCAGAAGGTATCTAGGGAGCTCACTGCTTCTCACACAGCTTCTTCTCTGTCTTCCTTCTTTTGGATACCCTCTCTGGACCCCCAGGTACTAGAGGTCCATGGTGCAGCAAGCTCCTTAGACTTCTGAGGATTCTCTGGTAGAAATTTGACTGGTGCTTGTTTTCCCCACTGTAATCTTGGGGTTTGGTTGCCTTGGGTCTACTAAACCAATTGTCTTTTGTCCATTAGCTTTCCAACTCTATTATTGTTTTCTGCTCAGCTTCCCTAGTTTTTAGGATTTGCCTTTTTTTTTTTTAATTATTTTTGTACTGTTATTGGGGGTTTAAGAGAAAGTAAAATTAAAACTTATGTTTAATTCAGTAGTATAACCTGGAGGTCTATAAATGCCTTTTAAATATACCACATCTTTACCTTGAAAACTCATTTTCTATAGATGATACAATATAACCTGGCAGAAAAAGACAGCTTAATAACTAAATATTGATAATAACATCTCATTGTTGTTTAGTCACTAAGTAGTGTCTGACTCTTTTGCGATCCACATACTGTAGCCCACCAGGCTCCTCTGTCCATGGGATTTCTCAGGCAAGAATAGTGGAATGGGTTGCCATTTCTTCCTCCTGGGAATCTTCCCAACCCAGGGCTTGAAACTGGGTCTTCTACAGTGCAGGCAGATTCTTTACCATCTGAGCCATTGCACTGTAGGTAGATTCTTTAATGTCTGAGCCACCAGGGAAGCCCCTCAATGATAACATCTAAAGGTGGTTAAAAGAGGATTTCCCTGGTGGTCTAGGGGTTAGGACTCAGCGCTTTCACTGCCTAGGGCCTGGGTTCAGTCCCTGGTCAGGGAACTAAGATCCCACAGGCTGTGTGGTGTAGGCTCCCCTCAAAGTAAATAAAGGTGGTTATAAAACAGAAGCACTAACACCCTACAGTGGCAAAGGGACACACAGTAGTGGACAGGACCTTGGACAAATGGTCTACTGTCTCTGGGTTTCAGTTTCCCCATCTGAACGAAAAAGAAGTCAGAGTTGATCATTTATTTCTAAGGCCCCTTCCACTCCTACTTGCTGTGTAGTTTCCCCTGAATTCTAAGAGAGAAAAGTGAAAATATATTTCTTAAGCCAAGATCTCTGTCCTGTTCATTGCTTGTTTCCACATTTAGCACATGATCTAGCTACATGAAAAATTCTTTTTGAAATTTAACTAATCATTCCTTATTTGGTTTGTATTGAATAAGGAGTAGCCACCTTAGCTCTTGAAAAATTTTTTTTTATCCTTTCTCCTGCTCAGAGGAGCTCTTTATTCTTTTTTCTCTAGTTGTTCCCATGGCTTTGCCAACTAAAGTTCTAAGTGCCCACCGTAAATCGCTGAATCTCGTTGATTCTCCTCAGCCATTCCTAAAAAAGGTAAAGTATTTGGGATCACTTTTTCAAGAAGTATAATGTTCTTTTGTGCTGGTGTAGTCCCAGGAGCTCTTGTTAAATGGTTTACCTCAAAAGAAAGACCATATTTCTTGATATATAGGACTTGTAGGGCTAGAAGCTGGGTTTTCATGTGCACCCACTTTGGTGTCTGGATTGTGGTTTATGTCTGTCTGTACATTGAATTTGACCCAGACCTTTATATGTTGGCATGGAGAAGGCTCCTGACATTCTGCCACTCACCAGAATCTGTGCCACCCAAAGGAAACGCGGCAACTTGCTACCAATCCTGGCCTCTCTGGGACTACCAGCCAAGGCTGGGTTGCTTTCAGAGCAGGGCAGGAAACCTGAAAAAGATTCCTCTGGAGAAGAAACTCTCAGAATATTCCCCACTAGTTCCCATAATTTGTTACTTTATTCCAAATCTCCTTTGCTTTTATCAGAAAGATTCTGCATCTTTTGGAGACTATTTTAACCACAATTTTATGTTGTTTAAAACTCATTTTGTGTTTTGCCTTCAAAAAATATTCTATTGAAGTTTAACATATAAAAAGTATATAAAATATAAGCATAGGGCTAAGTGAATTATCACCAAGCCAACAGACCCATGTGAGGGACAAGCACCTTTGGTGCCCCACCTGGCCTCTCCCTCCACAGGTAACTTCTAACACCAGGGTTGGTTTTGCCCATTTTTGACTTTCACATAAATAAAATTTACACAGATTTTAACCTGTTCAGTCTCTTGTAGACAATGACTGACATAGTGATTCACCGGAGGAAAAAAAAAAAGTCACCAAAGATCCCATGAAAACCTGGAGAATGGCACAGCAGCAGAGTGCCAAGACCGGGTTGGTGTGTCACTTTCTCATCTTCTCTAAGTGCATGCCCAGCCCCTGAGCCCTGCTTTTTGTCTTTTGTATGGACAGGCCCCTGAAGATGACTTCCAGTTTCCCAGAGATGACCGTGGTGACGTGGACTGTGAGAAGCTGGTTGAGCAGTTGAAAGACTGTTCGAACCTACAGGACCAAGCAGACATTCTATACATTCTGTATGTGATAAAGTAAGTGCAGGATCTTGGCGAGGTCCAGCTTTCTCTCTTCTCCGTGGCTTAGGCCTGGCAGCCAGCTGCATTATGGTTGTAGTCACCCAGAGTACCCAGACTCCATTGCCTTCTGTGCCTGCTGAAATGAGAAGACTGGCTGAAGCCAGGATCTCACCGTTTCCTGATGTCAGGCTTCTGTTTCAAATGGACAGAAGACAACATGGTCCCGTGGCCCAAGTGAGGCTCACAGGCCATGGGAGGGCCCAAGCACTTGGCACGATGCCCACTGGTGCATTCCCTTCCCTGCCAGGTGAGCGCCACTGCGAGAGAATCTGGCTTCTCAACGTTCTGGGCCATACTTGGAGGGTTTTCCATCTCTTGACAGGGGTCCCAGCTGGGACACAAATCTCTCTGGACAGCACGGGGTCACTGTTCACAACCTCCTCAGCGAGCTCTATGGGAAGGCCGGCTTGAACCAGGAGTGGGGTCTGATCCGCTACATCTCCGGCCTTCTCCGGAAGAAAGTGGAGGTCCTGGCTGAGGTCAGAGCCACTGCGTGTGTGCGGGCTGGCTGTCTATCCCTTCTAGCCCCATGCTCTCTTCCTATTAGGAGAGCTGGAGGCAAGCACCTTGTATTTGTAAAGGAAACACAGTATTTAATACACAGATGGAGCGGGTATTTGTCTCCTGATCTCCCACAGCTCTTGGAAGGTGGACAGAGCAGTTGAAATTCAGACTGATTAGTTTTGTTGCTTCTTAGCTGCAGAAAAGGATTTACCAAGAAATAAAATGAAAATGCTCTGTGGTCCAGCACCCTCCTAACCAGAACGCTCTTATTTCTGCATATCTGTAGCACAGTCATCAGGGATATTTTAACCCCGAGGCCCTGCTAATTCCAGAACTGCTTTCTATAACACTCAAGGTTATTATTATAGTATTTATTATATGTGAATAATGGGGAAACTGGCAATTTAGGACTATAATATGGTCATTAAGTCTTAACATCGGTGTTTTAAGACTTAGGACTCACGGCTAGGCCCTGCAGAGTCAGGCCTGGGGCCACATTCTGGGAACACAAAGACCACAGGGACCCAACTCAGCCTGGGCTGCTTAGCCTAGAGTCTGTATATGAATTTTCAAATAAATGGCAGCATAGGTCAAGTTTATAAAGAAAAATTTATTGGCAGCGACCCTTCCCCACCAGCTTTGCTGATCTTTCTCCCCCTCACCTTCTCCCTGACCATGCAGGCCTGCACAGACCTGCTGTCACACCAGAAGCAGCTCACAGTGGGCCTGCCCCCAGAACCCCGGGAGAAGACCATCTCTGCGTAAGTCTTCAGCTTGTGGGGGGGACTCGGGTTCGGGGTGGGGAGGATACCTCAGCACCATCTACCATTCAGGAAAAGTCTTGTAAGAGATCCTGTCGCTTGAGCCCTGCCACCTGGAAAATGAGGCTCTTCCACGGAGGGCTAAAGGTGCTCATAGGCATCATCCATGGTGTTTCTGTGCCGCTGTTGTTTCCTAGGCCTCTTCCCCCTGAGGAACTCACGAAGCTCATCTATGAAGCCAGCGGGCAGGACATTAGCATCGCCGTGCTCACACAGGTCAGTGGGCCGTCTCTGGGCAGCAGGGGCATGTCCGCTACCACTCAGCCTCTGAAACCCCGTCTCGTCATGTGTCTGTGTCAGGAGATCGTGGTGTACCTGGCGATGTACGTCAGGGCGCAGCCCAGCCTCTTCGTGGAGATGCTCCGGCTCCGAATTGGACTGATCATTCAGGTGATGGCCACGGAGCTGGCGCGGAGCCTGAACTGTTCAGGTGGGATTCTCAAGGGCGGCTCGCACTGCTTGAGTTCACCCAACTCTCCCTTTTCCTGCCACCAGTCTTGTATCTGGGAAAACTTAACATGTTTGTTTTCAGGAGAAGAAGCTTCTGAAAGTTTGATGAACCTCAGCCCTTTTGATATGAAAAATCTCCTGCACCACATCTTAAGTGGCAAAGAATTTGGTGTTGAAAGAAGCAGTAAGTTAGTCTTTCTTTGTTTCCTTTCCTTTCTCATTAATCCTCACCCCCACTTCCTTCCTCCTATACCTAACTCTAACACATCCCTGCCTATGCAAATACAAATGAATCTCACAATTGCATGAGAATTACCATATTGCCTGATGTCCATGGGCATCTCCTTTACTCCTGTTGGTTTGGGGGCACTGCAGAGAAACCTAATGCAGCCAGACCACTCTCACCACAAATAAGGAAGATGAACAAGGAGAAAAATCATCACCAACCAGTACAACCCCTGGGAGAAATGAGAACACATTTCTCCAAAGACTGAACTTCTGGGGTGCAGTTAGTAGACCACAGCAGCAACAAGGGAAGACTTGGAACTTTGCAATTCCCTCTTAGGAAGGATGTGGCTAGCTAAGACAGCTCTCCCTTGTCCAAGGTCACAGAGCTAGCTGGTGACAGGGCCTTGTGAACCTCAGTTCCACACTTACCAGGGTGTCTGGATGCTTTCACAGGCCACTGAATTAGAACTCTGTACTAAATTCCCTTTATTTTACATAATAGATGGACTGTAGAACATCTGTTGCTACAGGAAGCCCTTTCTCAAAAGGAACCAGGATCGTTTCATGATCCTTTGAAATTACTAAAAAGTATTAGATTCACCTTTACTACATTTACAATACCATGAACACGAGCTTAGTGCACAGTGAGCCTGATCGAATGCTCATTTCCCTCTAGTCTTGGTTTGTTTTTCATCTATAAGATGCATAGCTGTGACAGCTGCAGGAAGAGGCCTCAGCGCACTGACCCACGTGTTGCCATAGGTGATTCCACCAGAAACAAAATCATTTTGCTTTCCTTTCTTCCTGACCTGCTTGGACTGCCAATTTTCAGAGAGCTTTTGAAAAGGCTGTTTCAAAAATGTTGTGGGTTTAACATATTCCAGAGTGTACCTACCTGTCATCCTGTCGCAGTGCAGCCTCCTTCCGTGCTCACTCTTCACTGGAGCCTGGTTCTGCTCCCCTCTCTCTCTCACCAGGAACTGACCTTGCCTCCCTCCCTCCAGGCCAGCCCCCACAGCACTGGAGAGCTGGCTGTCCCCCGTGGTCCTGTCACCTGAGGCCTTTCCCCATCTGGCCCTTGTCAGCTCTCCGTAGCAGCATCCTCTCCCTTCTCCAAGCTCCAGCCTCCCCTTCCCGCCAGGCTGTGCCCCTCTTCTCAGGGCTGGTTTGTTCAGGCTGCTACTCCTCCCTGGTCCCACATGTGGCCATCTCCGCCCCACTGGAGGCTGCATAGGTCCCATTGACTGTGCCCCTCACCCCTGGCCCTGTGCACATAGCTCTGCCACCATTTGCTGGAACCAACTGCTAAAAAACAAAAAGAGAGAAGCAGCACTTGGTCTAGGACCTCCCGGGATGAGCAGCTGCTGAAGATGCATCCACTGGGGAAGCAGTATACCTACCTTCATACCTGGGCTCCCGTCTGGTCACAAAGTAGTAGCTACAATCTCTGTGCCTCCTTTAAGGAGGGTTTTTATTAACATTGGGCCCTCCCTGTCTTCTAGGACAGACTCTTGAGTCTTTACCTCCTAACATCAGAGAACTTAGGCAGTGCCCACCAGCCCTGCAGTCAGAGTAGTTATCTTCTTCCTTCCATGCCTTCCTCAGCCAGCCTTTCTGCCTCCATTTGACAGCATCTCTCTCAACTCCCCAACTATTTTTTTCCTATCTGACCATGTTTTCAAATGCCAGACAACAACACAGGCAAATGCTGGGCATAGGTCATTATAAACTCCACTTCAACACTGCCCCCCAACTCCATAAGTGCCTCTTTCCCACCTCTCCCTCCACCAGAGTTTCCTTTTGTGATACACTACTTTCTCTTACCAAGCCCTTTCTAAGCTCTGTCCTCCTCTAGACCAGAGGTCAGCAAACACAGCCTGTGAAAGGCCAGAGGGAACCAGTCAGGCTCCATTTGGTCACAGGCCTCAGCTTGGCTGTCACATCCTGAACACAGACACAGACCACATGTCAGCAAAGAGAAGCCGGGTGCCAAAAAACAATCCTGGACAGCAAAACTTGAATTTCATATCATTGCATGTATCCTAAGATACTATTTTAGAGAAGGAAATGGTAACCCACTCCAGTATTCTTGCCTGGGAAATCCCAGGGACAGAGGAGCCTGGTGGGCTACAGTCATGGGGTCACAAAGAGTTGGACACAACTTTGCAACTAAACAACAACAAAGATACTATTCATTTGTTTTTTTCCCCCAACAATATACAAAGTCATTCTTACCTCATAGACTGTGCGGAGACAGACAGTGGGTCACCTCTGAAGTGTGCTAACCCCTGCCTTTCAGCTTTCTTTCCTCTGTGGGGAGGGGGTCACTGAAGGCTTGACTGACGTATCCAGCGCTGCCTAGAACTGCTTCTATACAAACGTCATCAGTAATCATTGATTCGGGACATACAGTTTGGGTGTAAGGTTACTACTTCACTGACATTGACAAGAGTCCTAGGTTTAACATTGCAACTTGGAGGGCTCTGTGACCCTCTGGTGAGCTGCTGGGGAGAGCCATGGGAGCATGTGGACATGGTACACCCCTCCGCACCCTGGCCTCCCTCTTGTGTACGGGGCTTAGAAAGGGGTGAGGTGACCAGGGGGTCCGCACATGAGGGCTGTCTTTGCAGCACCCGAGTGCTCCACCTTTAGTGTGGATGAGTTTTCAACCAGACCCCCGTTACCCTTTGTAGGCCCGGAGAACAGCACTCTGCAGCCTCACAACACCTTGCTGAGTTTGCTTCATCCTCATCTTGCTCTCTCCCTTTTTCTCTGTACCCTTTTTCTCTGTACCTCCCTTTTTCCCTGTCTCCAGTGTTAGGAAATACAATCACCCAAGTCCTGATGGAATTCTGTTCTCAAATGCTCCCTAATTATAATTGAGGCAATTATCATTTATCCTCCTCACAATAAAGTGAACTGATTTGCAGACACATTGGTGAATTTATTTCATCAAGCCAAAGAAATGCAGTGTGGGCTGTCATTCTTTTTATTTAATAAGGACATTGGGTACTTCAGATCTTTTTCTTTAGAGTGGGTGCCAGCAGGCAAACAAAGTCAGCATCGTGCAATCAGATGTGTTTTGGTGGTTTTTCTCCTTTCCTGAAGGAGGAACGCTCAGGATCCTTTTCCAAAAGTAATTTTCAGTCCTTTCAAATGCACAATCCTTGAAATGTAAATATATAAGATAAATATTTAATGTGTTCTGCTCATCAAAATAATATACGTGGTTTGACACAGATAATTACTGAAAAATTGCTACTAGATATAAAGCTATAGAAGCTTATGAAACTAGGAACAGACTAATGTCGTCTGAAACCATACATATGTCAAATTGCAAGCAAGGCCAGAAGAGGTCCTGTCTTTTTGCATATAACATTTGTTAATTGTCCTTTATAATTCTTCAGTTTATGTGGCCCTACCTGTAACTGTTGAATTTTTATAAATAAGAAAACTCAATTTTTATTAAATCCTGAGGTGTCTGAGATTAATGTTTTCAGCTAATGCCCAGTACAAACAGGCCCCTTTGGCTTCTGTTTTCCACTCTCCCCGTGTCCCTCCTCCCACTCCGGCTACTCTTCGTGGGTCCTCCCTCTCTGCTGTCCTTGGGCTCCTTATTTGTCTCTACTCCTCTGGGATGGGAGGGAGCCACTGGTGCAACACCCAGCACTGAGGGACTGCCTCGGAGGGGACAGCTGCGTGGGGCGGGTAGGTTCCACTCGGTGGGGCTTCATGTGTCCTTGGGAGGCTTTATCCTGAAGACTGGGCTAGGCCTGAAAGGAGTCTGAGTGGGCAGTGACATGGTCCCCCGTGTACCCTTTAGAATGATCACTGTGCACACAGCGTGGAGCACCAGTGAGTGGGGCAAGGCCACGGACAGGCCACTGCAGCAGGGTGGAGCCCCCCTGCCCCTTCTGGGATGGCTGCTGCTGTGTCTTCACCTTTAGTTGGCTTGTTCTTCCCTTTCTTGCCCCAAGGCTGGACCTTTATTGGGTGGGCGCAGGTTTCGACAAGGAAGGGGTACATTTGGAGACATAAAAAGTTATTTTAAAAAACATAAATCACTGAAGGGCTTTCTGGTCACTCAGTGTTTCTTGCATGCTCCTTAAGTCATGTTCACTATGTCACCCATTCACTCAAATGCATACTGAGCCCATGCTGTATCGCAGGCCCTGCTCCATGTCCTGGAAATGGGAGTGCACAGCTGAGTGGGGGAGAGAGAGAGAAAAAAACAAGCACATGCATGTGTCCCTCTGAGGGCAGACGCGATATGATTTCTACAGACCCCTTGTGTGTTTCCCTTGCAGTGCGGCCCATTCATTCCTCCACACCCAGCCCTGCTGTCTCCATCCACGAGGTGGGCCACACTGGAGTCACCAAAACCGAGAGAAGTGGCATCAACAGGCTGAGGAGTGAGATGAAACAGGTAAGAAGAGCTCTCGGTGCCAGGAAAGAAGTGGTCTTCCTGTCTGGGCTCAACTGAGAACATGATAGAAGCCCCGGGCATGCAGACCACAGCCCGTGTGGTAAAGGATGAGAGATCCCTCCCGTGCTCAGACATCCAGAGCCGCTCATGTGCACCCACACGCACTCATCTTTAGCATTAACCATGTTAGGTGAGCATTCTGGAAAATAGCCCGCCCCATGTTTGCCTCTTGACAAGAACCAGTCTTTCAAGAGGACCGCAGCCATTGCAAAAGGTCACTGAATCCTCTCTCCATCCAATGTGTCCTTCAAGTGCAACAGTGAAATGAAGGAGTGTAGAAAGACTGGAATGCGCATGATATCCTTATTTTCCACCATCTATAGGTGTGTCTTTTTGGTGCTCACCTTTAATTCATAATAAATTCCTTCTCGACTGATCCCACAGGACTGCAAGTCAACAGCCTTTCAGTCCTAATGGGTTGGGTACTATGCTAGGACTTGACAGTGATCTACAGTAGGAAGTAGTTTCCTGCTGATTGTGACCTGCAGTGAGAAATGCGCTGGGATTTTCTCCATTTCAAATGTGGCCTCAGTAGATTGAGCCCATGAGGCACTAATGGTTACACCCTGAAGGTGGACCAACACTTCCTTGGATGTTCTAGAGGGTGATACAAGTAGTAAGGCAGCCTTGATTTGAAACTGGTTTTTATTTTCTGATGTATTTTTGCTTTCAGATGACTAGGCGGTTTAGTGCTGATGAACAGGTGAAACATCTGTCTTCTTTCCTCCTTTACTGTGCTTCATGTTCTTTCTGGCTTGAATGTTGGAAGTGAGGCTGTGAGTACAGAGTCTCAAGCCACAGTTCTGCCCATCGAACAGGCTTGGGTGGAGGTGACTCCACAGGCTGTGGCAGGCATCCCTTGGGACAGGCCAAGCGCTGGACTTGAAAGCAAGAGAAGTGACCTTGCCCCATGCCTTGAGGAAAAAAATCCATTTATCAAACTCTTGGGTTTCATAGGATACTTTGTGAAACAGATGGATGGAGATGGGTTCTGCCTCTGCAGGAGTATCTATTCAAAAAACAGAACTGAATAGGGACAAGTAGATTGTGGTCACTGATTATAGCAATAGAAAAAATACTGGAGAACCATTCCTAACAATTTCCTGTTTCTGTGACTGAGAGAGCACAGAGTCTCTACTGATGTGCAGATTCCCTGTTCAGTCCCAGGGAAAAACACATGTGCCCTCTCATTGGAATCTATGCTCTTTCCAAGTAAGGAACAGACTTTTCAAACGTCTTCCTGTGCCAGCCACTCGGTGGCACCGTCCCTCTGGTTGCCCACATCCTGATGGTAGTTGACTGGAGCTGAATCTGGGGGCTTCCTTCCGTCTGTTTAATGCTGTTGTTGCTTATTATGGGGACAGAATGATCACTGTTTCTCTTGCATGGGTTTAGGTTCAGTTAGCCAATATAAGTATTGTATTTGGCCACTTACATCAAGGAAATACATTATTCTCTTTCCAAAATTAACATAAAAGATTAGCATCTTGAGGCTGTGACTTTGGAAAATAAGTTGTATCCTAACTTGACAAGCCACCTCCACATTGACTAGACATGGGGAGGCTCCACACTCAGAGAAAGCGGAGCTCTGCCCCTGCACCGTGGGCCGTCTGCCTCGGGGGTGACTGAGAACTTCTGCCGCCTGCATCCTCCACGTCTTGCTTCCTCGGCTGTTTTCGAGGCTGTTCTGTGCTCCTTCTCTCTGCATGCATCCTCTGGTGTCAGTGCACATGACTGAGTGGACTCTTTCTGTTTTGTAGCTCATATCTGTGAGCCAGGCCGCATCCAGCAGCGCACACTCCTCCAAGTCTGCGGTAAACCATGCGTCCTTGCCTCCTCCTCGTTTGTGGTGTCCGCATCCTCTCCTTGCCCTTCTCTTGCTCCCCCCACCTCCTCCCCTCCCTCCCCAAGCTGTGAACAGGTTTAAGTGTTAGCATGGCACTGTCACCATGACAGAGGAGAGGCTAGAGAGCAAGCAGAATTGTGGAACTGAGAGCTTTGTTTTTCCATCTTGAGTTCTCTGCTTAGGCTCCTCAGTGTGCTGTGAGCGAGCAACGCTCTTCTCACCAATCCCCAGGAGCTTCTGGAACCTTCGGGACAGTGGTTATGCATCTTTCTATTGAGCCACGGGGGTGAACCACTGCCCGCACGAGCTGATGGGCACTTTGTAAATGCTGTGGCCCCACTTGCCTGGAGGCCCCAGATAAGCTGGAGGAAATGTTCTGATTGCACAGGCAAGTCTGAATCTTCCTCCCAAAACTAGAGGGAGAAAACCAGCTGAGTCACTGATGAGTATGGCTGTAAGTACTTTTATTTGTCTCTAATTATTGCCGTATTTAAATGGCAGTAATGAGCCCAGTGGAATAACCCAGCCTAACAGCCTTTTCAAAATAAGATCTGATGAAGTCAAAACGTGTGCTCCGAGAAGCCTCCAGCCCTGCGGAGGTTTAAATTTGAGGTTGCACACCAAGAAAGGAAAACTGCCAGATAGTCTGGAACTCAGATCATGTGTAAGGATGAAGGTTATTCCATCCCTGACTGGGAGGCCGCTGGCAGAGTGGACGTGCGCTTGGCCACAGGGAGGCTGCACCCAGGGAGCCCCGTTCAGACCTCAGGCCCCTGGAGCCTCTTCCGCGGCCTCCACAGTCGTGGGCGGGCCTGTGGCTCCCAAGGCAGAAGCCGAACTGCTGGCCCTGCCCCAGCGCTTCCCTCGCAGAGGCCAGAATAAATCCAGTCTCTGGGAGGAGGTGAGGAGGAGATGGTACCCCAGCTCTGAGCAGTCATTGCCCCGAATGAGGAGAAAGCCCCATGCTGAGAACAGAATAGAAAGCCACTGAAGAGGAAGGTGGACACACCATGGTCTGAGGCCTTCCTCCTGGGACTCAGAGCCTCGCCCAGCGCTGGGTGTTGTATTCCGGTGGCCCCAGCCCTGCAGCGCGGTGACCACCACACTCCAGGCTCCGCAGGAGGAACGCAGTCCCCATGGCCTTGTTCTCCCTGGGCTGCAGGGCTGCCCGCGTCTGCACTCAGGGTGCCCGCCTGTGCTCCGCTGCTTGTGTGGAGTTGGGGTTCTTACCCCCCCAGAGCCCACCCCCTGACCTGCTGGGCCTCTCTGCTGGGCCTGGGGCCTCTGCCGGTGCACCCCCGTTGGTGGCTGGAGGAGTGCAGGGAAGAAGCTGGGTCACCAAACCGGTAAAGCCAGCTGGTGTTTCTGACTAGTCCCCAGGCAGCCCTCCTGAGGCTTCTGAAAGCCACGCCCTTCTGTCTTGCAGAGGTCCAGCACCCCGTCCTCACCCACGGGCACATCGTCATCAGACTCGGGCGGGCAGCACATGGGCTGGGGGGAACGGCAGGGCCAGTGGCTGCGCAGGAGAAGGCTGGACGGCGCCATCAACAGGGTCCCCGTGGGATTCTATCAGAAGGTGTGGAAGATCCTTCAGAAGGTGAGCCTGGCTGCTGAGCTGCATCACCCCCCACCACCCAGTGTGACCACCCAAATGTCCCCAGGTGCTGACAAGTGTCCCCTCGGGGGCCAAGTACCCCTGGTTGAGAAATGCTGGCTGGAAACCGAACCAGTTATAAAGTGGCGGCCCAGGCTGTGTGGCACCACCCCTGACCCATTTTCTGAACATAGCAAAGTCTGAAGGTAGGCAAGAGGCAAAGAAGGCCAGGAAGGCTCAGGATAAAATGCTATAACGTGGCCGACCTGCAACAGCCACGCACCTTGGTCCCTGCAGCTACTTTCTCCCTCCTCAGCCCTGGAGTGTGCCAGTGTCCTGCCAAAGGGACTGTTGGCCTCCATCAGAAGCTTCTATGCAAACCAAGAACCACACAGGCAGGACTGATTTTTTTTTCCTCAGTTATTTTTGTTAGCTTATTTCACAGTAGGAGAGGCCAGGAGAGAAAAGTCACCCCAAAGAGGGCGCACAACACCCCCTCCCCAGTCTTCTGCATTCTGCTCCCTGTGAGGTCTCCGTCAAAGCTTGGGCACAGGAGGCCCAAGGTGCCCTGTCCTCTTAGGTGACTTTGGTGCCCACATGGGAGCAGAGGCCTCCAGTGGTTCCTAGAAGACCTTCCCACTCTTCTGGGGCCTCGCATGCTTCCATCCGGGCTCCTGCTGGCCTGATACCAAGCTGCTTTTATTATGAAAGAGCGGCACTTTGTACAGAGCCAGCACTTGTTATTTATATACACAAGTGTGCGTGTGCGTGTCTGTGCATGTGCTCTAGTCTTTTGTGATTGGTGCTTATTATAGAAACCTCAAAAATAGATGCCTGCGAAGGCATAGAAGAATCACTCTGCCAGCAGGAACCATGCACATCTCCCTTGCTCTGGCACCAAAGGGGGCCTCTCAGCTGCCAGGACTGGGCTGCTGAGTGAAACTCGGAGCTCCCACAGAGGACAACCCAGCAGGTCCCTGGGGCGTTGTTCGTGTGAGATCTGAACAACGCCTGCCGGCTCCTTAGAACTGTTCCATCGAAAACACAGCTTGTGGGCAGTGAGAACAAGCTCTCTAAAAATAACTCTCACAGTCTGGCGTGTTCCAGTCCTCGCGCTGGCTTCCAGGGCAGCGCAACGTGAGTGTGTATGCACACTTTTTAATCAGGTTCTGACATGTGCAATGTGTTCTGCCTCCAGTGCCATGGTCTGTCCATTGACGGTTACGTGCTCCCGTCCTCGACCACGCAAGAGGTATGATGGGAAAAACATACATGCTGTGAGTTTTCACCGAGTGCAATTTCTTGGACTCTTTCCACTCACCCTTCTTTCAAGCTCATTACATAGATACAGGCCTTTTGCAAGCCCTATCTCAGGGCTTCCCAGGTGATAGTAGTGGTAAAGAACCTGCCTGGCAATGCAAGAGACACAGGTTCAATCCCTGGGTCAGGAAGATACCTTAAAGGAGGAAATGGCAACCCACTCTAGTATTCCTGCCTGGAGAATCCCATGGACAGAGGAACCTGGGGGGCTACAGTCCATGGGGTCACAGACACGACTGAAGCGACATAGCACATGTGCATCTTTCTCAACACTTAACCCTCAAGTTTTACAGTTTTTTCCCACATTAGCATCACCTTTCCTCCTTCCCCCCAGAAACAGCATATCTGGACTCTCCAGATCTCTAGATCGCTCCTGAAAACTCTGGTAAGGGAAGAGTTCCCTGGACCCATAGCAGCCTCCTCTGACAACAGTCATCTTCCCTGGTTTCTTTACCCCTGTTCATTCTTTAAAAAATTGATGTTTTAATTTTTACCCTACCGAAGGCACCATGCTATATGACACAAAGAATAATGAAGAAAGAAAAAAAAACAAGACATGGTCGGGTTGCTAGAGGTCACAGTCCCTCGGGATAGGTGACTAATGCTAGGACAGGGCTGGCTGGCTCTCAGCCTCCTGCTTCAGAGGATTCCTGTGAGCAGGATTAGCCAAGTGGCCAGCAAGATAGCCCTCTGAGTCAGTGGGTGCTGTCGGCGGCATGGGTGACAGGGCTGTCTGTCCTCTGCTCGCTCCTGACCCATCTCTGCTGGTCCCTTGGCAGATGACCCCGCAGGAGATCAAGTTTGCTGTCCACGTTGAGTCAGTGCTGAACCGAGTGCCACAACCCGAGTACCGGCAGCTGCTGGTGGAAGCCATCATGGTGCTGACACTGCTCTCAGACACAGAGATGAACAGCATCGGGGGCATCATCCACGTGGACCAGATTGTGCACATGGCCAACCAGCTGTTCCTACAGGACCAGGTGGGCGTGCCCAGAGGCAGTATAGCTGGGTTGGCTGCCATTCACCTCTCTCGAAGCTGGAGATCCTGTATCCAGTAGGAGAGGTCGTTCTTAAACAAAAAATGTCCTGACAGATGGTGAAAAATGTCAACCATTTGGTTTGAAAATGGTTTGTGGCCGCTGGGAAATCTTGACCTTTGGAGATGGACAGGCCCCCTTCAGTATAGGTTTTAGAGCCAACACATGTCTGGCCCCGTGTAAACCAAAGTCCAGCTAGGAGAAGCCATCCTCTCATTCTAGAATCAGTGTTGCACTGCCCATGTTCAGATGGGAGCGCCGGCTCTGCTCACACATTGCCTCTGCCTTTTTTTCCTGCTACAGGTGTCGACTGGAGCCATGGACACGCTGGAAAAAGACCAAGCCACAGGCATCTGCCATTTCTTTTACGACAGCGCTCCAAGTGGGGCTTATGGGACGATGACCTACCTAACGAAGGCGGTGGCTTCTCATTTGCAGGAACTGCTGCCCAATTCAGGTTGCCAGATGCAGTAGGGCCTCGGTGCTCAGTCTGTCTCTTTCTCGTGGGCACTTCCTTGTGTTCCCCAAGATCCCCTGTGCTTTCCCCAAAGTCTTGCCTGTCAGAATCCCTGGCAGGGAGGGGATGATAGTGACACACTTGAAAGCAGTAGACATCCAAACCCCAGAAAGGGCCGCTGACTTCTGTGCTCCCCTGAGGAGCACTGGGGAGGGGTGGGGGGTCATCGTCTACACTCATCTCACTGAAACTTTTGTCACAGCATCTGGTCTCCTGGAGTCTGAGGACAGATTAGAAGTGGGTCTCTGTTGAGTGCAGAGTGAAGTGAAAAGGCAGCTTAAATCAGCTCTCGCGGAGTTCCCGAACAGGTTCCATGAGCTAGTGACACATCTTCAACATGGAAAGATCCTTCCAGCAGCTGCAAACCTTAACAAAGGGAACATCTTAACAGAGTATGGTCTGTCTGTGGGTCAAATTGTTTACTGAATAGAACAGCTCTTTCTGTGGGGCCTGGTTTTCTCGTGCCTAGCTGGCTTTCTCAGCATCTTGTCCTATGGGCATGGCTATCTTCGTGTGACAGTTCTCTCACCCAGATTTAGAAAACTGCTCCCACTTCACTTTGGCTCATGGTCTTCAAGGATTTTATCTTGGCCACCCATGAATTAGGGGTTTCTCCTGCCTTGTGAAAAATCCCACATCTTTCAATCTAACCAAGAAGAAAAAAAGGCAGAGGAGGAGCCAACTCTTCTTATAGCTGGGCCAACTGTTGTTTGGGGGCTGGTGTAGGCAGGGAGTCTGTGTGCATAGGCCTCTGCCCCCACCTCCACCCTCCCACATGGGGTGATGGCCAGCAGGGAGCAGCACGACCCTGTGTTTTGGGGGAGCCATGTCGTGAGTCTGCAGCATCCAATGCCACAGAAATGCGAGATGTGCTCAGAAACAGTGCTCCCCCTGTGGCAGAGCCAGGCTGGGCTCAGGCCTTTCTCCCAGCAGCACTTTCACCGTGAGGCCTTCAGGTGTCTGGAGACCATGAGCGCCAAGAAGCAAGTATGTGAAACCTTTCTCCACAGCTTACTAGGTGGTTCCTTCCATCATTCATCGGCACATGTGGGAAGCTGTGTCAGGTGTGGAAATACAAAAATACAGGAGACATGACTCAGCACTCAGGGTGGGGGCAGTGGGACAGGGGAGGATAAGGTGAGAGACAGGAAGGTGGTACCACCCAGCGGCCTGCCGTTGGTGCGGCAGATCCCACAGACGGTGTGGGTAGGTGGGGCTGTGCCCCCCTGAGCTGCCGTGGTGCCCAGAGCCTTCCTCTCTCTGCCACCTCTTTCCTTGGAAGCCTGTTTGCTCCCTTTTGTCTCAAAGGGTCCATGGGGGAGAGGTCACAAGCCCCACATTTCATAGCCTTTATTTTTGGTGTCTTTAACACATGTTTCCCTGGTGGCTCAGTCTGTAAAGAATCCGCCTGCAACACGGCAGACTTGGTTTCAATCCCTGGAAGATCCCCTGGAGGAGGGCATAGCAACCCACTCCAGTATTCTTGCCTGGAGAATCCCATGGACAGAGGAGCCTGGCAGGCTACAGTCCATGGGGTTGCAAAGAGTCAAACATGACTGAGCAACTAAGCACATGCTTAACATAAACAAGACTCATGTCATTGACCAGATAAGCTCCCTGGTGGATCATTTCAAACACGGAGAATGTAAAGGTACAAGCTGCTAAAGGCCCGGTCGCCTCTCAGGCAAAGACTCGGGAAGAGTTACAGCCTTCCAGAATGAGCCAGGTGCTAATTTAGAACCATCACCTGCCTGTGGATGACGTGCAAAGCCGCAGATGCTGTGTTTGGGCTCACCAACTGAGACGCGGCCGGGAGAAGAGCCATAATAAGCAATTCAACCGAGCCTTCGATTCACTCTTTTGAAACCTCTTTCAAATGAAATCCTGAAATAGTACTGCATTTCCACAGGCATCAAGCTGTCAGCTTCAAAGAACAGGCTTCTGAAGCTTGATCCCTTTCACAAGCAGCTGAGGCCCACGCCACCAAGAAGGGGAACAGATGTTGGAGGGGGATGGGAGAGGCCTGTCCTGCTACCATCCTGGCCTCAGTGGACAGGTTCCCACACCAGGAGCCCGGGTGCCTGGGGGGCTTGTTCTCCACACTCAGTGGCAGTGGTTGCAGTGGGGCAGGGGTACTCTTTCCTCTCTCCCTCCTCAGAGCAGAGAACCCAAGCTTAGACCTTTGCCACGGCTGGGGTTTAGCAGGTTCTGTGACAAACATTTGTCACATCATCAGTCAAAAAGCAGCTGGCTGCCCACCTGCTGCTCGCTCTGGCCCTGACCCAGGGGACCCCAGTAACATGGAAGGCTCCGTCTCTGAGTCAGATGGACTAGCCTCCCCAGCCAGCATCACCACCGGCAGCCCCATGACATGGGCCATTGTTTAGCCTCTGTGGGCCTCAGTCTCCCCATCTGGCGGCAGGGCTCAGTGGGAGGGAATGGCAGCTGCTCCCCTGAAGCCAGATATGCCCAGTGGCTGGGCTGGGGGAGCTGCGAGGCTCTCCAGTCAAGCTGGTGACTCCCAGGCCATGTTGGTCCGGAGGTCAGTCAGAGCATCGGCAACTCTTCTGAGGTGCGGGGAATGGAAGGAGAGATCATTACACAATGACTGCCTGGATAGAGAGGATGTTAAATGCTCCTTATGTACCAAAAAGATCAGGAGGCAAGAGAAACAGTTTGTCAGTTGATTGATACCACTTATTTCTGGACAAGAAGACAGGCAGCCGGGCCTGCCTTGATGTAAATTATGGCAGAGCATCTCAGTTCTATTGACTTACACGCAAGTCTGGCAAATCACTTTTGTCTCCCCTGCTTCCGTGTCAAAAGGTACAAAAGCCTCCCGCCCCCTCCCTCAGTGCCATTATCTTTCAAGGTGATTCTTACGCTTTTGAAGCCCCTGCCATCTGTTCTGTACACTTCTGCACTTTGCATGTTCTCATAATGCCTTCTGTTCTCCCGGACTTGGGACACTGATAGCTCTGCTGGCGAGGGGACAGTATAGCCACACTGCCACCTTCTTAGAGCCTGGGGTCCCCCTGTTCCCTCAAAGCTGTTTAGGAAAAGCCATATCCTCAAGTTACCAAGACACTTCTAAGGAACAAGACCACCTGAAACTGCAAGAAAGACTATTTTCAAACCAAATGCACACAGGGTTTGATGGTTTGAGAGATGGGAAAATTCTGTCAGAAAATAATTGTATATGTTTTTAAGGAGCATATGTGCAATTTTGGCAAAAATGCCTTCTTAGAAGGACAGGAATCATTGGAACCAATGAACTCTAAAGTCACGATTCACCTCTCTGCCTTGTTGTAGTATGTCAACTATCATGAAAAACGAATTGCTCAAGAAGGCACTTACTGGGGGCAGTTATCACTGGACTGGTGCAGCAAGTAGGAAAAGATGCCAGTCGTGTTTGAGAAGACCTAAGGAGGCACACTGTCAAGCCTCCCATGCTCCAGGACAGGACCACCTCTCAGCAGGGTGGCTGCCAGATGCCTACGGCTGGTGACTGGCGAGACAGGCTTCACAAAGGGCACAGCCCCGAGCTCCATCTAAACTGGGCGTGGGGCAATGGTTATACCTTCCTTTTTGGAAGACCTTTCCAGCTACAAACCCAAGAGGGCACACTTGCCGAGGAGAATTCTTAGTCACTGGCTTTGTTCTCTCATGGTCTCTGTGTCACCACTCACCACTGTGTCAGAGTTTTTAGTTGAAATTAGCAACTCTAGCTGGGTAGGAAACATGTGTCTTAAAGGATATGGGCTAAGTCACATGATCACCAGACTTGGTGACTCCCCAGTCCTCTCCGTGCTCACACCCTGTGACTTGCACCACAGATGCCCCCAAAGCCAACCGCTGTCACTAGAACCACCACCTCCACTCTTTCAGAAACTAAATATTGAGGCTGCTGCCGGTCTCCAGACTAGATTTCACACCGTCACTAGTGGTCAACTCAGAATCTAGCAGGTGTGTTCCATTAGCTGGGGTGGGAGGTTGGTGGAGCTGGCTTCATAATGGGGGAGAGCTACCCCCAGACCCAGGAAGGTGGTTCACATGTTAAGCATCTAAAACTAAGTGTCCACTACAGCCAGGACCCTCGGCTCATATGCCTCTGTCCAGAGAAGGACAGGTGCTCCCCCAGGGGGTGCCTTTTTGAGGCTTGGGCGGCAAGAGTGAAGAGGGTGTGCACAGCAGGCAGCCCACAGCCCTGCCCTTCACTCAAGCTGGGCCAGTCCCAGGTTCTCTCTAGCAGAAATGTTACTGAGTCAGAGGCAGGGTCGCTGCTGCTACCTGGACTGCCCAGCAGACCACCTGCTGTCACTCAGCTTCCAAGGAGTGTAGCAAAGCTCCTGGCACACCTGCCTTTTCCTGGACTCTGAGTGACAGCCCGCCTGGGACAAGATGCAAATAATTGTCTCATCATTCCTTCTAAGTCTTCAGCCAGCTGGGGGATTTAAAAATAAAGAGTTGGAACTCATTCGAAGTGTAAGCCTGTATCCTGACAGTGTGCATAAATTCCCCCAGCTGTCACCGAGCAGCCACCCCCCAGTTCTTGCAAGCGTCTAAGCCACTGTCTCCTGGGCTCCAGGGAGCTAAGGCATGGAGGTGAGTCGGCCTCGCACTCCTCTCCCTCCCTCAGCACCAGCTGCTGCCCAGTGCTCTCTCCCTTATTAACCACAGAGCTCCATCTGGAGTGAAAACGGCCCAGCCGGCTTTGGTGGCGCACAGAGCACTGGAGCCTGAGGCTCCAGAAAGGATTCTGGGCTTTTCACCCCCAAAGCAGCGAGCTGACGTGGGCTGCAGTGATCACACACCCACCTACCCCATGCTTCTGTGCTGTCAGCCCACGTTTATGTGGCCGGCGCTGTGCTTGGCAGGCTCTGGCATAGCCTAGTTAAAAGCAAGAGACAAAACAAGCAGGTTAGCAGGGAGAGGGGTCAAATCAGAGCGCAGAGCAAAGGTTCACTCTGAGCATGGTGCCGGCGGAGACTCTGCAGAACACACTTGCCACCCTTCACCAGGACGACCCTGTTTTCTCAAAGACGCCAGAGGAGGACGAGAGGGCAGCCCTGAATGCTCTCCTGGGTGTCGCGGGCCTCCCTCCCTGCGCGGGTCAAGGATGAGTAAGATAGCTGTCAGGGAAATGTTCTGGGTGACGGGGCAAGAGCTTGTCAAGGGTGTACGGATGTCATCTACCGATCAGTACTGGACCTTGGCCTACAGCTGGCCAAACCCTGGCGGGATCACGGGGATTAGGGGAGGGCTCAAGACCAAGCCCATCTCTGTCTCCATGGAGCTTGGCCAGTGGGGCGGAGAGTCCTCCTTCCTGTCCTGGCCCAGACAATAAACCAATGAGCAAACACGCATACTGTGTCAGGATGACAAGAGGCTGGACCAGATTGAAGCAAAGAGGGCAAGGAGGCCTGGGGGCAATGGGGACTGCCCTATGGATGAGCAGAGAAGACCTCTGATAAGGTACAGTTTGGTCAGAGACGTGGAGGAAATGAGGGCTGGAACATTCTACTGAGGGAAAAAAATGTGCCAGGTCAGGGAACAAGCCAGTTGCAAAGGTCTTGAAGGCAGGAGTGCACTCACCACGTTTCTGGACTAGGAGGGGGGCCAGAGGGTGCAGAACGGCACTGTGGAGTGTTGGAGCCTGGACTTTGGCCCCAAGTCACTGGGGGGCTGGGACAGAGGAATGCCCACCTTTCCAGAGAAGGGACATGTGAGGGCAGAGGGGAGAAGGGTTTCATTTTACAGCAGGTTTGGAGAGACTGGGATGGGGAAGGTGAGAGGAAGGAGGCAAGTGCCCAGGACAGTTGTGCTTCCTTCCACTCCTCTTGGGAAGCACACAGGCTCCTCCTGGAGCTGGAAAATAGAGGTAAACAAATGACTGAACAGAGGGAAACTATTCTTGCCCCCTTCCTCAAGCCTCCTCCCCCTCAGACTTAAAACCCTGTGTGGCCCTTAGACCATTTTTGAGCAAATGTACACACGTGCACCCAACCATCATCCACCACTGCCACATTTCCTGTGCCAAGGGTGCGAGTCCTGCAGCAAGGGGCCACCAAGGGAATCAGGCTGGACCTTGTCCCTGGGGCTCTCCCTGAGGCTCGCAGTCTCCTGCTCTCCCCACCCTGGCAGAAGATTCTCCCAGTCTGCACCCCAGGGGACATCAAACCTCGTCTCTACCATCTGCAAGTGCCCAGCTGCCTTTCAGGTCGGGCCTTAGAAAGCACGAGGAAAATTGGGGGCCAAGGCCTTCCAGGCTCTTAAAGGCTTCATGCTCTGAACTTTAAATAGCTGTGCTATGCTGTTTTAAATTTGACACATTTCTTTTTCTGAATCTAAAAACAGCACAATGGAGCAAGCAAGCAAGAAATGTAGTGAGTCATCCTCGGGAGGAAGGGAGCTGGGAGGTGGTGGTCAGGGGAACATGTGGTGGGGGGCAGGGTAAAGACTGCAAATAGCAGTGGGAATACATGAGGCCAGTAGGATTGGCTGTGAGTCCTCTCTGGAATAAGTGACTCTGTCCTCTGTGGGTGTGACATCTGGTAAGCCTCGGGTGTATTGGAAAAATGGAGGAAGGTGGCAGAGATTTAAACCCAACATCTGCTCAAGTAGCACACCCCTCAGACATTAGTAAAGAACACACTTTATCGCTGTACATCTGCTTACTTAGATGACCATTCTCAGCACCAAGATTTTACAGTTGAGGAAACTGAGGCACAAGAGGCTTGTGAATTTCATAAATTCTCCCACATTAGGTCAGGACTAAAGCCTGGTTTTCAAGACTCCATGTTTACCTAGATTTGGGCAAATACTGTGTTTCCTTTACAAACCTCTCAGAACACAGCCTCACGTTTTCTTGGATTACATAAAATTTGGATAGCAGGTATGGAGCGAACTACTGCAGGGGAAGGGAATTCTTGGTTTAGCATATAGGGATTAAAAGCCTACTGCAGCCTAGGATGATCCAAATCTTGCAAAGAGGCAACACAGATACCTTCCGGCCAACTTCAGAATCAGTCGCGCCTGGAGGGGTGAATGCCAGACAGGCCTCCAGTGGGCAAAGAGCTCGGGGCTACACTGACAGTGCTCTAGGCATGGCCCACAATAGGCCTGGTGGCCCTTAGCTCCCCAGCTAAAGCCAAGAGGCCACGGCCTGCTCCACTTTCTCCAAGCATCCATTCCAATTCGGAAGAATCATGGTTAGTGCTTTGGAAACTGCAAAGCTCTTATTTAGAGTATCTGTTTTAATGTGGACCCTGCCACCTGAGAGACCTTGACCACATGGTGGCCTTTGACAAAATTGGGAGATGGAGGCAGCAGTTGTCTTAAGGCATAAAATCTGGCTTGACTGCATCCTGTGCCCCTGGCTCTTTCTCCACCAGGAGCTCTGGGGTCAGTCAGGCAAAAAGTCAAATCCCCACATTGCTGCTTGGAGCTGGGCATCCATGGATTGTACAGTCTCTTGGTGCCTCTCAGTGTTCTTCTCACTGGGGATTATGTAAACTGTCCTCACTGGGAAGTTCCAGAGATTAGAAGGGAAATGTATGTAATAATCATCTTCATGTATACATAATAATGTCATATGATAATGCGTGTAAGCCACTGGCACACTCAGTAGACAGTGGCTTACGCACCTCCCCCCTGGAGTCCCCCACCAAGGCCTGCAGACTCTCAGTCCCCATGGGAGGCAGCCCAGTGCCTTTGAATGCGGACTGTCAACTCAGACAAGCTTTTTAGCTGTGTGCCTGTGGACAGCAAGTCCTTCCACTGAGCCACCTTTCCTCATGAAAGGATTCAAAGGACCATTAAAAATTAGATAATAGGAATTAAAAACTTTTTAAAAGAAGATCCATCAGGACTGTAAGTCGGCAAAGCTTGGGTTAAGCCCAATTCAGGTGTCACTCATACTCTACAGAGGTCACTGCCCCCTGCTCCGCCCTGAGCAGGGCTCTCTGCTGTGGACCAAGTGAGCAGGGCAAATAGAGGCAGGGAGGGGGGTTGGCACTTTGGGGCTAAGCCAGGGAGCTGGCAGGACATGGTGTTGCTTTGCCAAGACTATGAGAGATGCCTGGCTCGGGGATGGTTCAGAGCCCCACCTCTGAGCTGGTGGCACCCGTGTGCCTGGTCCAACTCTGAGAAGTGAGCCTTATGAGAGCACCCTCATCTTCTATGATTGTTACAAGGATTAAATGCATTACTTCTTACAGTGCTTGGATATCACTTGGTACCACAGTAAGTATTAAGTAAAAGTTTGATTTTTTTCTAAAAAATCAGATAGTGAGGATACAGCTCTTGGGAACTAGCAAACGTTCAATAAATTCATGTGTAAAATCAGCCCCCAAATCCCTTCTCTCCCCCACTGTCCTCACTCCAGCCAATCTCGTGTTTCCTCTGAGAGGGTCCATGTTGCAGAAGTGAGCGTTAGAGGAAATAAGCCTTGATGGTCATTGGTCATTCCCAGCCCTTTCAGGGGTATTTACCTTTCACAAGTCACATTTTAGCCTCAGTGAAAACAATAACTTGTGGAATTTTCAGCCTCTGAGCTTGACAGTGTGATGCGGAGCTAAAGGCGAAAAGAGATAGGAGAGTAAAAGGCCTTCAATCCCTACCTGTCATGTCTTCTGCTTAAGTATGGACTGGCGCTAGGGTGCGCAGGCAGTGTCCTCTGAAGACCTGTCTGTTCCCAGAACTCTAAAAGGCAGGACAAGGACTTCCCTGGTGGTCCACTGGCTAAGACTCCACACTCCCAATGCAGGGGGCCCTGGGTTTGATCCCTGGTCAGGGAACTAGATCCCACATGCCACAACTAAGAGTTCGCATGCCACAAGGAAGACTGAAGATCCTGCATGTCACAACTAAGACCCAGTGCAGCCAAATAAATACATAAATATTTTTAAAAAATAGAACAAGCAAAATAAAAGTCAGGAAGGTACGAGTGGACAGATTCCTCCGTAATCTCTCAGGGTACTTTCAGCTATACATCATAGACTACCCAGCTATCAGTGGCTTAAATAATAATCATCACCTCATTAACAAGAAGTCTGGAGCCAGGAGGTTGCAGGGTTGGTTCAGTGGCTCAACAATGTCATGAATGATCCATGCCCTTCCTATCTTCCTTTTCTATCATCCTCAGAATGTGTTGCTTCCTCTTCTCATGGTTACAAGACAGCTGCCACAGCACTAAGCACCACACACTTAAAAGACAACATCCCAACCAAGAAGCGAGGGGCAGGGCTTTCCTCTTGAGTCAGTCTCTCTCTTTCCCACCCTCTTTCTCTCTCCCTCAACCAATTCCAGGCAGGGAAATCTTTCCCACAAGCCTCCTCACAGACTTTCCCATAATTTTAATTGGCCAGAACTGAGTCATATGCCTGTTTTAGACTGATCACTGGCAAAGATGATAAGATTAACAGGATAGCTTTAGAGATAGTGTACTGTAGAATAAACAAGCATTTGTGGCCCTGAGGGAAGGAGTCATTTTCTGAAACATAACCTGTCAAATGCCCAACACAAACTTGGGTCCTATTAACAAGGAAGGAGGAGGATGGCTGCTGGATGGGCAACCTTGAGCCTGGCCTGAAACTGAAACCATCTCCCTTATCTTCCACTTCCCCACATGGTAGGTTAAAGCAGAGAAACATAGACAAGATGAGACAAACCACAATACAAGTGAAGGTGTTAGAAAAAAATCTACAAGAGAATCATGATCAAATGTTCCAGACTCACCAGTTAAAAGACAAATGTTGACAAATCAGGTTACTACAGAGAGATATGTGCTCTTTATTAAGCATATGGACACTAAAGGTTTAAAGGAAAAGGATGAAAAAGGACATGTTAGGCAAATATTAACAGAAAGAGAGCTGGTATCACTGTGCTCGTGTCAGGTAAAATAGATTTCAGTACAAAAAATGAAAGTATTAAGGATGAAAAAGGTGACTATGTGATGATAAAAGAGCAAATTCATCAAGAAGATATTACCATGTTAAACATGTATATACCCAACAAAATATTAGGAACTCCAAAATATATAAAGGAACCATTGATAGAACTACAAGGAGGAATCAATAAATCAATCTTCCTAGTGTGAAATTTCAACATATATCTGACTACTGACAAGCTGAGCGTAACAAAATATCATCAAGGACAGAAAACTGAATGATACAATTAACCTTAATAAGAGGGACAGATAGACAAGTTGATAGAACAGTGAGAATACACACTGGGGTCTCCATGAACATGTGGAGCATTAAAATTTTGATTATATACTAAGCCATTAAGAAAAACACTAATAAAAAAAAAAGCTGGAGGAATCAGGCTCCCTGACTTCCCTACACTACAAAACTAGTCATCAAAAGAGTATGATATAGGCACAAAAACAGATACATAGGTCAATGGAACAGAATAGAGAGTCAATAAATAAGCCCATACACTTACAACCAATTAATCTAGGATAAATCTAGGATAAATGAGGCAAGAATATATAAAGGAGAAAAGACAGTCTCTTCAAAAAGTGATGTTGGCCTAAAGCAACTGGAAAAAGAAGAAGAAAAAAACCCTAAAGTTAGGGGAAGGAAAGAAATCATAAAGATCAAAGCAGAAATAAATGAAAAATAAATGAAGGAAACAATAGCAAAGATCAATAAAACTAAAAGCTGGTTCTTTGAAAGATAAACAAAATTGACAAACCATTAGCCAGACTCATCAAGAAAAAAAGGGAGAAGAATCAAACAAAATAAGAAATGAGAAAGAAGAAGTTACAACAGACAACACAGAAATGCAAAGGATCATAAGAGACTATTACGAGCAACTATATGCCAATAAAATAGACAACCTGGAAGAAATGGACAGATTCTTAGAAAAGTTCAACCTTCCAAGACTGAACCATGAAGAAATATAAATTATGAACAAGGCAATTACAAACACTGAAATCAAAACTGTGCTCAAAAACCTCCCAAAAAACAAAAGCCCAGGGTCATAATGGCTTCATAGGTGAACTCTAGCAAATGTTTAGAGAAGGGCTGATGCCTATCCTTGAACTCTTCCAAAAAATTGCAGAGGAAGGAATACTTCCAAACTCATTCTATGAGGCCACCATCACCCTGATACCAAAACCAAAGACATCACAAAAAAAGAAAATTACAGGCCAATATCACTGATGAACATAGATGCAAAATTCCTCAACAAACTTTTAGCAAACAGAATCCAACAACACATTAAAAAGATCATACATCATGATCAAGTGGACTTTATCCCAGGGATGCAAACATTCTTCAATATATGCAAATTAATGTGATACACCATACTAACAAGTTAAAAGATAAAACCATGATAATCTCAATAGATGCAGATAAAGCTTTTGACAAAATTCAGCACCCATTTATCATAAAAACTTTTCATAAAATGGGCAGAGAAGGAAATTACGTCAACATAATAAAGGCTATATATGACAAACCCACAGCAAACATTCTCAATGGTGAAAACTGAAAGCATTTTCTAAGATCAGAACAAGAAGAGGGTGCCCACTCTTGCCACTATTATTCAACATAGTTTTGGAAGTCCTAGCCATGGCAATCAGAGAAGAAAAAGAAAAAAGGAATCCAGATTGGAAAAGAAAAAATAAAACTTTCACTGATTGCAGACAACATGATACTATAGATAGAAAACCCTAAAGATAGGATCAGAAAATTTCTAGAGCTAATCAGTGAATTCTGTAAAGTTGTAGGATACAAAATCAATACACAGAAATCTCTTGCATTCCTATACACTAAGATGAAAAATCAGAAAGAAATATTAAGGAATTAGTCCCATTCACTATTGCAACCAAAAGAATAAAATACCTAGGAATAAATCTACCTAAGGAGACAAAAGACCTGTATGCAGAAAACTATAAGACACTGATGAAAGAAATCAAAGACAACACAAACAGATGGAGAGATATACCATGTTCTTGGATTGGAAGAATCAATATTGTGAAAATGACTATACTACCCAAAGCAATCTACAGATTCAATGCAATCCCTATCAAATTACCAATGGCATTTTTCACAGAACTGAAAAAATTTCACAATTCGTATGGGAACACAAAATACTCATATAGCCACAGCAATCTTGAGAAAGAAGAATGGAGCTGGAGGAATCAACCTTCCTGACTTCAGACCATACTACAAAGCTACAGTCATCAAGACAGGATGGTACTGGCACAAAAACATATATACCAATGGAACAAGACAGAATGCCCAAAGATAAACCCACACACCTAAGGGCACCTTATCTTTGACAAAGGAGGCAACAATATACAATGGAGAAAAGGTAGTCTCTTCAGTTAAGTGGTGCTGGGAAAACTGGACAGCTACATGTAAAAGAATGAAATTAGAACACTTTCTAACACCATACACAGAGATAAACTCAAAATGGATTAGAGACCTAAATGTAAGACCAGAAACTATAAAACTCTTAGAGGAAAACATAGGCAGAACACTCTATGACATAAATCACAGCAAGATCCTCTATGACCCACCTCCTAGAGTAATGGAAATAAAAACAAAAATAAGTGGGACCTAATTAAACTTAAAACTTTTGCACAGCAAAGGAAACCATAAATAAGATGAAAAGAGAACCCTCAGAATGGTAGGAAGTATTTACCAACAAAACAACTGACAAAGGATTAATCTCCAAAATCTATTAATAAAAGCAACTCATACAGCAGGCTTCCCAGGTAGCACTAGTGATAAAGAACCTGCCTGCCAATGCAGAGATGTAAGAGACTCAGGTTTGATCCCTGGGTCGGGAAGATCCCCCTGGAAGAGAGTATGGCAACTCAGTACAGTATTCTTGTCTGGAGAATCCCAGGGACAGAGGAGCCTGGTGGGCTATAGTCCATGGTGTTGCAAAAAGTCAGACACAACTAAAGCAACTTAGCATGCACATGTATGCATGCAGCTCAATATCAGAAAAACAAACAACCCAATTAAAAAATGGGCAGAAGACCTAAATAGACATTTCTCCAAAGAAGACATACAGATGGCTAATAAACACATGGAAAAAGGCTTAACATTGCTTATGATTAGATAAATGCAAATCCAAACTATAATGAGGTATCATGTCACACCAGTCAGAGAGGCTATCACCAGAAAATCTATCTGGAGAAGGAAATGGCAACCTACCCCAGTAGTCTTGGCCTGCAAAATTTCATGGACAGAGGAGCCTAGTGGGCTACAATTCACAGGGCTGCAAAAGAGTTGGACACGACTTAGCAACTAAACAACAATTTCATCCATGGTCTCCAATAAGCAGGATTGAAAATGGTGCCTGCTGGGAACAGGAGAAAGGATAGGTGGTCCCTAGCAGAATGGTCACAGTTTGGACTATTAGGTTATTTCTTTATTTCAGAATTCAGAAGATGCAATGACCATGGTCTAGGCTTTTCTATGAAATTCTATTGCAACACACAGACACACAAAAATCTATAAACAATAAATGCTGAAGAGGATGTGGAGAAAAGGGAACCCCTTGTACTGGTGGTGTGAATATAAACTGATAAAACCACTACGGAGAACAGTATGGAGATTCCTTAAAAAACTAGGAATAAAAACCACCATATGACCCAGCAATACCACTTCTAAGCATATACCCTGGAGAAACCAAAACTGAAAGATGCATGTACCCCAATGTTCATCGCAGCACTGTTTATAATAGCCAGAACATGGAAGCAACCTAGATGTCCATCAACAGATGAATGGATAAAGAAGATGTGTACATATGTGGAATATTACTCAGCCATAAAAAGGAATGAATTTGAGTCAGTTCTAGTGAGATGGATGAACCTAGAGCCTGTTATACAGAGTGAAGTAAGTCAGAAAGAGAAAAACAAAAATCATGTATTAATGCATTATATACATTATATATACAAAGCTATGTACATATATAAAAATATATACAAATATGTACATATACAAAGTTAGTGGAGGTGATGGAATTCCAGCTGAACTATTTCAAATCCTAAAAGATGATGCTGTTAAAGTGCTGCACTCAATATGCCAGCAAATTTGGAAAATTCAGCAATGGCCACAGGACTGGAAAATGTCAGTTTTCATTCCAATCCCAAAGAAAGGCAATGCCGAAGAATGTTCAAACTACTGCACAACTGCACTCATTTCACATGCTAGCAAAGTAATGCTCAAAATTCTCCAAGCCAGGCTTCAACAGTACATGAACTGAGAACTTGCAGATGTTCAAGCTGGATTTAGAAAAGACAGAGGAACCAGAGATCAAATTGCCAACATCTGTTGGATCATAGAAAAAGCAAGAAATTCCAGAAAAACATCTACTTCTGCTTCATTGACTATGCTAAAGCCTTTGACTGTGTGGATCACAACAAACTGGAAAATTCTTAAAGAGATGGGAATACCAGACCACCTTACCTGCCTCCTGAGAAATCTGTATGCAGGTCAAGAACAGCAACAGTTAGAACCAGACATGGAACAACAGACTGGTTCCAAATTGGGAAAGGAGTACGTCAAGGCTGTATATTGTCACCCTGCTTATTTAACTTATATGCAGAGTACATCATGCGAAATGCCAGACTGGATGAAGCACAAGTTGGAATCAAGATTTCCAGGAGAAATAGCAATAACCTCAGATATGCAGATGACACCACCCTTATGGCAGAAAGCAAAGAGGAACTAAAGAGCCTCTTGATGAAGGTGAAAGAGGAGAGTGAAAAAGCTGGCTTAAAACTCAACATTCAAAAAACGAAGATCATGGCATCCAGTCCCATCACTTCATGGCAAATAGATGGGAAAACAATGGAAACAGTGACAGACTTTATTTTCTTGGACTCCAAAATCACTGCAGATGGTGACTACAGCCATGAAATTAAAAGACGCTCCTTGGAAGGAAAGCTATACTAAACCTAGACAGCATATTAAAAAGCAGAGACATTACTTTGCCAACAAAGTCTGTCCATATAGTCAAAGTTATGGTTTTCCAGTAGTCAGGTATGGATGTGAGAGTTGGACCATAAAGAAGGCTGAGTGCCAAAAAACTGATGCTTTTGAACTGTGGTGTTGGAGAAGACTCTTGAGAGTGCCTTGGACTGCAAGGAGATCAAACCAGTCAATCCTAAAGGAAATCAATCCTGAATATTCATTGGAAGGACTGATGCTGAAGCTCTAATACTTTGGTCACCTGATCTAAGAGCTAACTCATTGGAAAAGACCCTGATGCTGGGAAAGATAGAAGGCAGGAGGAGAAGGGGACAACAGGATGAGATGGCTGGATGGCATCACTGACTTGATGGACATGAGTTTGAGCAAGCTCCAGGAGTTGGTGAAGGACAGGGAAGCCTGGCGTGCTGCAGTTCATGGGGTCGCAAAGAGTCGGACACAACTGAGCGACTGAAGAATAACAACAGTATTAATGCATACATATGGAATCTAGAAAGATGGCACTGATGAACCTATTTGCAGGGTAAGGAATAGAGATGCAGACATAGAGAACTTGTGGACACAGCAGGGGAAGAAGAGGGTGGGACAAATGGAGAGAGTGGCATTGAAACATATACATTACCATAGATAAAACAGAGAGCCAGTAGGAATTTGCTGTATGACACAGGGAGCTCAACCTGGTGCTCTGTGACAACCCAGAGGGGTGGGATTGGGTGGCAGGTGGGAGGGAGGTTCCAGAGGGAGGACACATATACATACCTATAGCTGATTCATGCTGATGTTGGGCAGAAACCAACACATTATTGTAAAGCAATTATCTTCCAATTAAAATAAATTAATTAAAAAATTAAAAAACATGGTATTGGGATAATTGGACAGCAACATGTAAAAGAAGGAAAATAGAACATTTTCTTATACCATATATATAAATAAATTTAAAATGGCTAAGACCAGAAATTTAAAATGGAAAGACCTAAATATAAGACCAGAAAACATAAAACTTCCAGAAGAAAACATAGGCAGAACACTCTGACATAAATTGTAACAATATATTTTGGGATCTGTTTTGTAAGGCAAAGGAAACAAAAACAAAAATGAACAAGTGAGACCAAATTGAACTTAAAACCTTTGGCACAGCAAAAGAAATCATCAACCAAATAAGAAGACAATCTGCTAAATGAGAGAAAATATTTGCAAATGATATGACCAGTAAGAGGTTAATATCCAAAATACATAAACAGCTGATATAACTCAATATTAAAAAAAATTCAAAAATGGGCAGAAGACCTAAATAGACATTTTTCCAAAAAAGACATACAGATGACCAACAGGCACATGAAAAGATGCTCAACATTGCTATCAGAGAAATGCAAATCAAAATCACAATGAGATACCACCTCATACCTGTGAGAATGGCTATCATCAAAAAGAACACAGATACAGGGAACTCTACTCAGTACTCTGTAATAACCTATATGGGAAAAGAATCTGAAAAAGGATATGTATATGTATAGCTGATTCACTTTGCTGTACTCCTGAAACTAACACACATTGTAAAGCAACTATACTCCAATAAAAAATAAAGATTAAAAAACCACAAATAACAAATGTTGGCAAGGATGTAGAGAAAAGGGAACCCTTGTACACTGTTGATAGGAACATCAGTTGGTACAGACATTGTGGAAAACAGTATGGAAGTTCTTCAAAGAAACTAAAAATAGAACCATGATGTGATCCTTGTCACGTGGTTCTCCACCCCATCCCATGCCCATCCCACTCCTGGGTATACATTCAAAGAAAATGAAACATTAATTCAAAAAAATACATGCACCCCAATGTTCTAAGGAGCATTATTTACAATAGTCAAGATACGGAAGCAACCCAAGTTTCCATTAACAGATGAATGGGTAAAGATGTGGTAAATACACACACACACACACAATGGAATACTACTCAGCTATAAAAAGAATGGACTTCTGCCATTTGCAATAGTATGGAAGAACCTAGAGAGCATTATGCTTAGTGAAATAAGTTCGACTGAAAGAGACAAATACTGTATGTTATCATTTATATGTGGAATCTAAAAAATAAAATAAATCTATATAAAAAAACAGAGACTCACAAATATAGAGAAGTAATTAGTGGTTACTAGTAGGGAGAGGGAAGGGGGAGGGCCAAGATGGGATAAGCAATGAAGAGGCATCAAGTACTATGTATAAAAAAAATAGGCTTCACTGATGATTCAGTGGTTGGGAGTCTGTCTTGCAATGCAGGGGACTCTGGTTTGATCCCTGGTCCAGGAAGATCCCATGTGCTGTGCTGCAGGGCAACTAAGTTCATGCACCACCACCTAATGAACCAGCACTCTAGGCTTGTAAGCCACAACTAGTGAGCCCAGGTGCTGCAACTACTGAAGACCAAGTGCCCTAGAGTCCATGCTCCATGGCGCGCGAGACCACTACAGTGAGAAGCCATGCACAGCAAAGAGTCGACAAAGCCCACACGCAGCAATGAAGACCCGCCACAAAGAAAAAAATAAGAAATAAGCTACAAGGATATATTGTACAGCACAGGAAATATAGCCAATATTTTATAATAACTATAAAGACCACAATCCTTGACCTTTAAAAATGTAAATAATCCCAAGACATTTACAAATCTTTTAAAAGTGGAAGTAACTCACAGGCAAAAGAGGAATTCAAATGACAGCTTCAAAATATTCAGAAGTAAATGAAAATGGTGCATATCAAATCTTGTGACATACAGAAAAAACAATGCTTTGAGTGAAATGTATAACCTAAATACCTGTGTTAGAAAATATGAAAACCTCAAGAAAACACAGACAGAACACTCTAACATAAATCACAGTAAGATCCTTTTTGATCCACCTCCTAGAGTAATGAAAATAAAACAAAAATAAATGGAACCTAATTAAACTTAAAAGCTTTGCACAGCAAAGGAAACCACAAACAAGATGAAAAGATAACCCTCAGAATGGTACAAAATATTTGCCAACAAAACAACAGACAAAGGGTTAATCTGCAAAATCTATAAGCAGCTCATGCAGCTCAGTACCAAAAAACAAACAACCCAATCAAAAAGTGGGCAGAAGACCTAAACAGACATTTCTCCAAAGAAGATATACAGATGGCTAACAAACACATGAAAAAATGCTCAATATCACAAATTATTAGAGAAATGCAAATCAAAACCACAGTGAGGTATCACCTCTCACTGGTCAGATGACCATCAATAAAATGTCTACAACCAACAAATGCTGGAGAGGATGTGGAAAAAAGGGAACTCTCCGCACTGTTGATGGGAATGTAAACTGATACAGCCACTATGGAGAACAGTATGGAGGTTTCTTAAAAAACTAAAAATAGAACTACCATATGACCCAGCAAATACTGGGTATATACCCTGAGAAAACCACAATTCAAAAAGACACATGTACCCCAATGTTCATTGCAGCACTATTTACAATAGCCAGAACATGGAAGCAACCTAAATGTCCACTGACAGATGAATGGATAAAGAAGATGTGGTACATATATACAATGGAATATTACTCAGCCATAAAAAGGAATGAAACTGGGTCATTTGTAGTGATGTGGATGAACCTAGAGTCTGTCATACAGAGTGAAGTCAGAAAGAGAAAAACAAATATCATATTAATGCATATATGTGGAATCTAGAAAAATGGTACTGATGAACCTATTTGCAGGGCAGGAATAGAGATGCAAATGTAGAGAACAGACTGTGGACACATGGGGGAAGGAGAGTGTGGGATGAACTGAGAGAGTAGCACTGACATACATACACTGCCATGTGTAAAACAGATAGCTCAGTGGGAAGCTGCTGTATAGCACAGGGAGCTCAGCTTGGTGCTCTGTGATGACCAAGAGGGGTGGGATGGACGGAGGGAAGGAAGGAAGGTTCAAGAGGGATGGGATATATGTATACCTATGGTTGATTCACTTTGTTGTACAGCAAAAACTAACACTGTAGAGCAATTACACTCCAATTCAAAAGAAAAAATGAAGGACTTCCTTGGTGGTCCAGTGGCTAAGACTCCATGCTCCCAATGCAGGGGCCTGGGTTCGATCCCTGGTCAGGGAACTAGATCCCACATACCACAACTAAGAGTTCTCATGCTGCAACTAAGACCCAGCACAGCCAAAGAAAAAAAGAAAAAAAAAAAAGAAAAGAAAAGAACATCAAGATTGATGAGCTAGTTTCCATTTTAAGAAATTAGAGAATGAAAAACCAAAGATAATAAGTACAGATTACTGAAACAGAAGACAACAATATCAATACGCAAAAAGATCAACAAAGCCAAAAGCAATCTTTTTAGGAAAAGTAACAAAACAGGTTATTATGCAATATTGTTCTTTACAGCATTGGACTTTACATTCACCACCAGACACATCCACAACTGAGCATTGTTTCTGCTTTGGTAAAGAACAATACTGCATAGGAACCTGGAATGTTAGGTCCACGAATCAAGGTAAATTGGACATGGTCAAGCAGGAGATGGCAAGAGTGAACATCAACATTTTAGGAATCAGTGAACTAAAATGGACAGGAATGGGCAAATTTAATTCAGATGACCATTATATCTACTACTGTGGGCAAGAATCCCTTAGAAGAAATGGAGTAGCCCTCATAGTCAACAAGAGAGTCCGAAATGCAGTAGTGTTAGTCGCTCAGTCGTGCCCGACTCTGCGACCCCATGGACTGCAGCCCACCAGGCTCCTCTGTCCATGAGATTTTCCAGGCAAGGATACTGGAGTGGGTTGCCATTTCCTTCTCCAGGGCATCTTCCCAACCCAGGGATCGAACCCAGGTCTCCTGCACTGCAGGCAGATTCTTTACCGACTGAGCTACAAGGGAAGCTCAGCTTGTGTGCAATCTCAAAAACTTCAGAATGACCTCAGTTCATTTCCAGGGCAAACCATTCAAACATCACAGTAATCTAAGTCTATGCCCCAACCACTAATGCTGAAGAAACTGAAGTTGAATGGTTCTGTGAAGACCTACAAGACCTTCTAGAACTAACACCCCCCAAAAAGATGTTCTTTTCACCATAGGGGACTGGAATGCAAAAGTAGGAAGTCAGGGGCTACCCAGAGTTATCCAGACTCCAAGGCAAGTCTGGCATTGGAGTACAAAATGAAGTAAGGCAAAGGCTAACAGAGTTTTGCCAAGAAAATGCACTGGTCATAGCAAAAACCCTTTTCCAACAACACAAGAGAATGACTCTACACATGGACATCACCAGATGGTCAATACCAAAATCAGACTGATTATATTCTTTGCAGCTAAAGATGGAGAAGCTCTATACAGTCAGCAAAAACAAGACCTGGAGCTGACTGTGGCTCAGATCATGAACTCCTTATTGTAAAATTCAGGCTTAAATTGAAAAAAGTAGGGAAAACCACTAGACCATTCAGGTATGACCTAAATCAAATCCAAGAACTTCCAGATGTACAAGCCAGATTTAGAAAAGGCAGAGGAACCAGATATCAAATTGCCAACATTCGTTGGATCATAGAAAAAGCAAGGGAATTCCAAAAAAAAAAGTCTACTTCTGCTTCACTGACTATACTAAAGCCTTTGATTGTGTGGATCACAATAAGCTGTAAAAAATTTTCTAAAGAGATGGGAGTACCAGACCACCTTACCTGTCTTCTGAGAAACCTGTATGCAGGACAAGAAACAACAATTAGAACTGGACATGGAACAACAGACTGGTTCAAAATTGGAAAGGAGTACATCAAGGCTGTATATTGTCACCCTGCTTTTTAACATCTATGCCGACAGAGTACATCATGTGAAATGCCGGTTGGATGAATCACAAGCTGGTATCAAGATTGCTGGGGAGAAATATCAACAACTTCAGATGATACCACTCTAATGGCAGAAAATGAAGAGGAACTAAAGAGCTTCTTGATGAAGGTGAAAGAGGAGAGTGAAAAAGCTGGCTTAAAACTCAACATTCAAAAAACTAAGAGTCATGGCATCTGGTCCCATCACTTCATGGCAAATAGATGGGGAAACAATGAAACAGTGACAGATTTTATTTTCTTGGGCTCCAAAATCACTGCGGATGGTGACTGCAGCCATGAAATTAAAAGACACTTGCTCCTTGGAAGGAAAGCTATGACAAACCTAGACAGCATATTAAAAAGCAGAGACATCACTTTGCCAACAAAGGTCTGTATAGTCAAAGCTATGGTTTTTCCAGTAGTCATGTATGGATGTGAGAGCTGGACCATAAAGAAGGCTGAGCACCAAAGAATTGATGCTTTCGAACTGTGGTGCTGGAGAAGACTCTTGAGAGTCCCTTGGACAGCAAGGAGATCAAACCAGTCAATCCTAAAGGAAATCAACCCTGAATATTCATTGGAAGGACTGATGCTAAAGCTGAAGCTCCAATATTTTGGCCACCTGATGCAAAGAGCTGACTCATTGGAAAAGACCCTGATGCTGGGAAAGATTGAGGGCAAGAGGAGAAGGGGACGACAGAGGATGAGATGGTTGGATGGCATCACCAACTTGATGGACATGAGTTTACTTGAGCTTGCTCCGGGAATTGGTAGATAGACAGGGAAGCCTGGCATGCTGCAGTCCGTGGGGTTGCAAAGAGTCACACATGCTGAGAAACTGAACGACAATGAAATAGTTAAACGTTCATCTAGTTTGCACAAGAGAAGAAACATAAAAGTATTATTAACAGGGGGACATGAGTACAGAAAAACTAAATGTGAATAAAAAGATAATAAAGGATACTAGCAAATTCAACAATTTCACTCATCATGAAGGCAGATGCCTGCAAGGGCTTCACCTGCCTGTCGTAAGAATAGCTTCTTGTGGTGGGATTTTCAGAGGGATTCAGAATGAATGAAAGGATTCAGAATGAATGAAAGGATTCCAAGTGAATGAATGTGTGATGCAGCGACATAAATGAATCTTCACAAAATAGCAGGATGTCCAAAAGACTACAAACAGCATGACACCCTTCTTAAAAAATTCAACACACACACACACACACATTTTAGGAACAGATGCATATTAAACCTTAGAAAAGCAAAAGAGAGAGGAACAAAGCATTTGGGCTTCTTAAGATTCTGTCAGCTGGTGAGATGGGCATGGGATGGGGTTGAGGACCATGTGACGAGGTTTTAGTTAGTGTCGGGGTCCTGACTTTTGTTTGGGGTAGTGGGTTTGCATGTGCTTATGGTTAAAAATAACTAGCTAAATAATTAAATAAATAGGAGCAGGCCATACCCGACCAATGATGCGAGCAGGTCGACTGGAGAAAAGAAGGTGGCAGAACAGGTACGGAGTTGGCAACCAACATCACTGTTCTTCCACACAATCTAGGGGACAGACAGAGCTGACACTGCTGAGCAGGTGAGGAGACAGGGAAAGTGAGCCACTGCTGGGCAAACAGAGCAGCTGAGATCAGCTCCTGATTCTGACAGGAACCAGGAGCCCCTGAGGATTCTGTCTGGACCTTCCCTGATAAAAACTAATGAAGGGAGGATTCCTGAGAGGGTAGTGTTAGCCTGAAGCTAAAAGGACCAGGGGACAGGCCATAGAGACCTTGGAAACATCATTCAGGCATCTCCTAAAGTCAAGTGCCTGGCTGCTGCAGGTGGGAGGTGGGGACTTCCATCAGCCTGGGGCACTTCAGGGGACAGGACAGGCAAGCAGCTGTATTTAGTGACGGAGTGGGGAGGTATGAGGGGGTGGCACACAGGTGCCCTGGTGACGGGGATGTGAATGGCACTGTGCTCCTGTGCTTCCCCAACCTGTGCATGCCAGGCGCTCAGCTTTTCTTTCACCTGCACCATCCTCGCTGCTCTTACTTTCATTTTTCATGAAGAGAAATAGAAGCTCCAAATGCTCAAGTCATTTTTCCCAGTTTCAGAGCTCCTTAGTGGCAGAGGGACAGAGGGGCAGAAATTGTGCGACTGCAAAGGCTGAGTAGGGTTGTTAAGTTAGCAAATAAAAGCCCAGAATGGCAGTTAAATTTGAACTTCAGGTAAACAATGGATCAATTTTCAGTACACACATGCCCCAGGCTAATATCTGGGACATGCTTATATTAAAAAATTATTTGTTGTCTGGGATTCAGACTTAATCAGGTACTCTGTGTTTTATCAGGCAACAATGAGGCCCCGGTATCAGGTCCCTCTGCCACCATTAGTTACTTAAGAAACAGACGGCTGTTTGCCAGTTCATGTGAATTATGTCGAATGCTCAGCAGTGGAGGCAGATGTTCCATTTTCCACTGAAATACAGCCTATTGCTTTCCCACTTTGCAGGGGTAGGGGAACTACTGGTTTTGTCTGCTATCGAAGATGTAACTGGGGTGGGGGGGCTCATCCCCTTGTGTGAGCTGATCCCCTTCCAAGGCAGAAGCTCCAGAGCCAAGTGGGGGGAGGAGGGGGCAGCAGCTGGAAGGCACCACACGCGGCAGGCAGCCTTGGGTTTCCCACTACCCCAGCGCGAGGGAGTTTTGTCTAAATCCTGTTTCTCTCCCTCCATCGATCACCCCAGACACCTCCGCTCCAACACTTGCGAATCTCAACTCCAGGCTCTGCATGAAAGGGAAGCCAGAGATGCAAACCCTGCACAAAGCTTTGCAGGCTTCTTGGAGGAGCCATCCTCCTTGCCCATGTCCCCTCAAGAGCTGCCAGCCGTGCGGGAGATGACACATGGCCCCTGTGGAAAACCATTTCAGCACTCGGGCCAGCAGGTTGGGTGGGGCGGCGGGGGGGGGGGGGGGGAGCTGGGGTGAGCACTGGAGACTTAGCGAGGCAGCAGGGAGGGGAGGCTATAATTAAATCAGACTGTGAACATATTGTTCACGGAAACCTTGGCTGAGCATGAGTCATGATGTGGAAGTGCATCACACAGCTTCAGAATCCCCATTTATATTAGGGTTATTTGGGGTCTTTATACTTTGGCTCAGGATCCCCTGACAGATCCCTCGCATTGATTCCCCCTCATTTGGGGAAAGCCTCAAGCCTGCTAAGGGTCCAACTGGGCAGCCAGGAAGGACAGCAGACCCACCCCAGGGGTGGATGTCCCGGGCCACCAGGAAAGAAAGAGAGGGGAAATCTGGCCATTTCGACAAGTGTTAACATTTCAATTGCTTAAAGTGAAGTTTCTCAAGAGGTTGAAACTCCAGGTTAAAACAAACTTGCCAGGTCCTCGAGCAGGTTTTGGTTCACAGCGCCTCCAGAACAGGTAGCACTCAGTGCAGCCTGGTGAGCACATTCAGACCCGCCGCCCCCACAGCCCAGGCCCAGCAGGTGCCTCGCGGCCCTTTCCACCCACCACTGACTCACTGCGCGACCCGAGGTGACTGGCTTCATCTCTGTGTCTATGCAATAGTAGTGATGGGAGTAATATTTCCCTCTAGGGTGGCTGTAGAGATTCATGAGGTAATATGCGTGAAGTGCTTAGCGGAAATGCTAATGTGTGACCTTTCAACACCACCATGAGCAGTGGACCTGGGGGCACTGCCAGGACCCGGGAGCAGGGCCACCCAGGCCGTACAGACGGCCACAGGTCAGAAGCCTGGCAGAGGCAGGATGCACAGACTGGGGAGCCCGCAGGCCTGTCCTGCATCCTACCCGGCCAACATGGCTGCAGGTGAGGAAATGCATCTCACAAATGTGAGCAACCAAATGCGGCAGAGCCCCCTTCTGACTCCCCAACAGGTGCTCTTCCCCGCGCTCCCTGAGGGCCCTGCTACACTGACTCTGTTGGAGAGGGAAGTAGGTTGTGCCTGCTGGGAGATTTGCAGTGCACCAGGCAAAGAGGGACTATCTGCTGCTTTGAGCCACACCAGGCTGGGGGCAGAGTCCTCTCACCATGAGGCAACAACCCTCATCACTCACCTCACATTCAGGCTGCAAGTTCTAGCACTGTCACCTCATTCGGATCCTCATACCAAACACAGGGGCCTCAGGGCCAGGGAGGGAGGGTGCCCCGCTCTGTGGATTCCCTGGGCGCTTTTGAATGAAGAGCTGTTTCATCCACTGAGACCCAACATGTACCTCATGTTCCCTATGCTTTGAAAGATATTATCTACCATGCTGCAAGTGATAAATTAATTTGTTCTCCTCTAATTTATTAATTGGAGACCAACATAATGGCCAAATGGAGTTTCTATGCAGCAAGAAATAAATAGTGTTCCCAAGCTGAGGAGCTGGGATTCCTGCCAAAAGCAAAGAAATGTGACATTTTTACTGGCCCAAGATGACTTATCAGAGCTCCAAGAACAGTCTCGGGAAGGCTTTATAAAATGACAACATCTCATGGACTCCTGTTATGATGACTGCCCTCCCAAGAGGTCCAGAGACCCCAGGAGGGGAGCCACAGGCTCCAATTCCACCATGGCAGTCTAGGCCCGCCCCCTGGGGATAATGGTTGGGTAAGGACCCAAGGAGGTGACAGTGCTGAAGAAGAGGAAGGGACCTAATAGCGGCTGCTGGGGTCAGGGCCTCCGGCCTATGCCCAAAGCAGACTACCCACTCTGATAACTTGGGGCCCTCACCCCTTGCTGACAACCCAAAGCAATATAGGGCCCAGAATATCACCTTCTGAGACCTTTAGACATACAAGCCAAAGCTCTGCCCTGCCCTAAGATGCTCAGGGTCTCAGGGAGTACTTCTACAAGGGAGGAAATCCAGAGCCTTCCTAAGGATCCTCCTGGAGAACACAGCCAACAGGCCTGCAGTTCGTATCAAGCCTGTGGAGCCACCCTTCCCATGCAGGATGCTCAGTTCTCACTCATTAGACATGCACATACCTCACAAATGTACCCTAAGAGAGAGGAACAGACCCTGACTCTAAGCTGACCTAAGCATAAGCCATGTTTACTCAGTTACAAATTCTTGGCTTTGCTCTAAATCTCTGGTATTGTGGAAAGATCACTTGGATTAGAGTCAAAAGGACATCATATGGAATTTATCTCTGCTACTTGTCACTTCAAACTCTGTAAAAGAGTTAAAAATAAGACAAAACTTATACACCTGTAAGTTCCATTAAAAGTCTAGTTACCAGGCTTCCCTAGTGGTCCAGGGGTTAAGAATCTACCTTGCAATGCAAGGGACACTGGTTCAATCCCTGTCCAGGAAGAGCCCACATGCCGTGGGGTAACTGAGTCAGTGAGCCACAACTAATCAGACTGCATTCAGAAGCCCAAGAGTTGCAACTACTAAAGCCTGAGCATCCTAGAGCCCGTGCTCCACAACAGGAGAAGCCTCACTCCAACTAGAGAAAAGCCCACACAAATCAACAAAGACCCAGCACAACCAAAAAGAAAGAAAGAAATTTCTTTGTAACAGTCTATTTATCCATAGTAGATATCAATAAGGGGGAAAATGTAATGAGTGGCAACTTAAATTAGAAAAAAGAATAGAACAATTTAATAAATAAACACAAAGAAAGATGAGTAAAGTAACATCTAGTCTAACAGTTCACCAAAGTTAATTACACTGAATTCACCCAATAAAAGACAGAGTTAAAAATGCAGGTATATGCCACTTAGAGGAAAAACATAAAATAAAATGACAAGCATTGAAAATAAAATGCTAAAAACATATCACAGAAATACAAAAAAGAAGAAAGCAGGAAGAGCAAAGGTAAGGAGAAAATTAAGCCATATATGACAAACCCACAGCAAACATTATCCTCAATGTTGAAAAATTGAAAGCATTTCCTCTAAAATCAGGAACAAGACAAGGGTGTCCACTCTCACCACTACTATTCAATGTAGTTTTGGAAGTCCTAGCCACAGCAATCAGAGAAGAAAAAGAAATAAAAGGAATCCAGATTGGAAAAGAAGAAGTAAGACACTCCTTGTTTGCAGATGAAATGATCCTCTACATAGAAAACTATAAATATATCACCAGAAAATTACTAGAGCTAATCAATGAATACAGTAAAGTTGCCAGATATAAAATTAATACACAGAAATCCCTGTATTCTATACAATAATAATAAAACAGAAAGAGAAATTAAGGAAACAATCCCATTCACCATTGCAATGAAAAGAATAAAATACTAGGAATAAATTTACCTAAAGAAACAAAAGACCTATATATAGAAAACTATAAAACACTGATGAAAGAAATCAAAGATGACACAAATAGATGGGGAAATATACCATGTTCATGGATTGGAAGAATCAATATAGTGAAAATGAGTAAACTACCCAAAGCATTCAAATGGGAATATCTTTCCTTTTCTCCTTTGCTTTTCGCTTCTCTTCATTTCACAGCTATTTGTAAAGGCCTCCTCAGACAACCATTTTGCCTTTTTGCATTTCTCTTCCATGGGGATGGTCTTGATCCCTGTCTCCTGTACAATGTCATGAACCTCCATCCACAGTTCATCAGGCACTCTGTCTATCAGATCTAGTCCCTTAAATCTACTTCTCACTTCCACTGTATAGTCATAAGGGATTTGATTTAGGTCATACCTGAATGGTCCAGTGGTTATCCCTACTTTCTTCAGTTTAAGTCTGAATTTGGCAATAAGGAGTTCATGATCTGAGCCACAGTCAGCTCCCGGTCTTGTTTTTGCTGACTGTATAGAGCTTCTCCATCTTTGGCTGCAAAGAATATAATCAATCTGATTTCGGTGTTGGCCATCTGGTGATGTCCATGTGTAGAGTCTTCTCTTGTGTTGTTGGAAGAGGGTGTTTGCTATGACCAGTGCGTTCTCTTGGCAAAACTCTATTAGCCTTTGCCCTGCTTCATTCCATACTCCAAGGCCAAATTTGCCTGTTACTCCAGGTGTTTCTTGACTTCCTACTTTTGCATTCCAGTCCCCTATAATGAAAAGGACATCTTTTTTGGGTGTTAGTTCTAAAAGGTCTTGTAGGTCTTCATAGAACCATTCAACTTCAGCTTCTTCAGCATTACTGGTTGGGGCACAGGCTTGGATTACCGTGATATTGAATGGTTTGCCTTGGAAACGAACAGAGATCATTCTGTCGTTTTTGAGATTGCATCCAAGTACTGCATTTCAGACTCTTTTGTTGACTATGATGGCTACTCCATTTCTTCTAAGGGATTCTTGCCCACAGTAGTAGATATAACAGTCATCTGAGTTAAATTCACCCATTCCAGTCCATTTTAGTTCGCTGATTCCTAGAATGTCAACATTCACTCTTGCCATCTCCTGTTTGACCACTTCCAATTTGCCTTGATTCATGGACCTAACATTCCAGGTTCCTATGCAATATTGCTCTTTACAGCATTGGACCTTGCTTCTATCACCAGTCCCATCCACAACTGGGTATTGTTTTTGCTTTGGCTCCATCCCTTCATTCTTTCTGGAGTTATTTCTCCACTGATCTCCAGTAGCATACTGGGCACCTACTGACCTGGGGAGTTCCTCTTTCAGTATCCTATCATTTTGCCTTCTCATACTGTTCATGGGGTTCTCAAGGCAAGAATACTGACGTGGTTTGCCATTCCCTTCTCCAGTGGACCACATTCTGTCAAAGAATAACCAGGAGAGATAAGAAAGCCTTCCTCAGCGATCAATGCAAAGAAATAGAGGTAAACAACAGAATGGGAAAAACTAGAGATCTCTTCAAGAAAATTAAAGATACCAAGGGAATATTTCATGCAAAATGGGCTCAAAAAAATGGTATGGACCTAACAGAAGCAGAAGATATTAAGAAGAAGTGGCAAGAATACACAGAAGATGGTGCACTGGGAAGACCCAGAGGGATGGGGTGGGGAGGGAGGTGGGAGGGGGGATCGGGATGGGGAATACATGTAAATCCATGGCTGATTCATGTCAATGTATGACAAAAACCACTACAACACTGTAAAGTAATTAGCCTCCAACTAATAAAAATAAATTGGGGGAAAAAAAAGAATACACAGAAGAACTGTACAAAAAAGATCTTCATGACCCAGATAATCACGATGGTGTGATCACTCACCTAGAGCCAGACATCCTGGAATGTGAAGTCAAGTGGGCCTTAGGAAGCATCACTACGAACAAAGCTAGTGGATGTGATGGAATTCCAGTTGAGCTATTTCAAATCCTGAAAGATGATGCTGTGAAAGTGCTGCACTCAATAAGCCAGCAAATTTGGAAAACCCAGCAGTGGCCACAGGACTGGAAAAGGTCCGTTTTCATTCCAATCCCTAAGAAAGGCAATCCCAAAGAATGCTCAAGCTACTGCACAATTGCACTCATCTCACACGCTAGTAAGGTAATGCTCAAAATTCTCCAAGCCAGGCTTCAGCAATACGTGAACCAAGAACTTCCAGATGTTCAAGCTGGTTTTAGAAAAGGCAGAGGAACCAGAGATCAAATTGCCAATATCCACTGGATCATCGAAAAAGCAAGAGAGTTCCAGAAAAACATCTATTTCTGCTTTATTGACTATGCCAAAGCCTTCAACTGTGTGGATCACAATAAACTGCAGAAAATTCTGAAGGAGATGGCAACACCAGACCATCCAACCTGCCTCTTGAGAAACCTGTATGCAGGCCAGGAAGCAACAGCTAGAATGGGACATGGAACAACAGACTGGTTCCAAATAGGAAAAGGAGTACATCAAGGCTGTATATTGTCACCCTGCTTATTTAACTTATATGCAGAGTACATCATGAGAAACACTGGGCTGGAAGAAGCACAAGCTGGAATCAAGATTGCCGGGAGAAATATCAATAACCTCAGATATGCAGATGACACCACCCTTATGGCAGAAAGTGAAGAGGAACTAAAAAGCCTCTTGATGAAAGTGAAAGAGGAGAGTGAAAAAGTTGGCTTAAAGCTCAACATTCAGAAAACTAAGATCATGGCATCTGGTCCCATCACCTCATGGGAAATAGATGGGGAGACAGTGGAAACAGTGTCAGACTTTATTTTTTGAGCTCCAAAATCACTGCAGATGGTGATTGCAGCCATGAAATTAAAAGACGCTTACTCCTTGGAAGGAAAGTTATGACCAACCTAGATAGCATATTAAAAAGCAGAGACATTACTTTGCCAACAAAGGTCCATCTGGTCAAGGCTGTGGTTTTTCCAGTGGTCATGTATGGATGTGAGAGTTGGACTGTGAAGAAAGCTGAGTGCCAAAAAACTGATGCTTTTGAACTATGGTGTTGGAGAAGACTCTTGAGAGTCCCTTGGACTGCAAGGAGATCCAACCAGTCCATCCTGAAGGAGCCAGCAAAATAGATCAACCTATTAAGATCAATTACCATGGATGAGGTTGGAAAGGAGAGTAGCTGTCCACCATGAAAAATGCAGCAAGACCACACAGACCCACAGATGAGTTTGGGAGAAAAATGGATCTGCTGTTCTTTGTACCTGCTTCTCTCTAACTGAATGCATACACAAATGATGTGTGGCTCCTATCAAAATGCAGATTTGAATCCAGTAGGTCCACTGGACCCAAGACTCTGCATTTCTAACCAGTTCCCAGATGAGACAGATGCTATCGGTCCATGGACTCCACTTTGAGTAGCAAAGATTTAACTATTTTAGGCAGTAGGAAAAAAAGAAAAGGGAGATTGGTTCAGGATGGCAGAGAAGAACAAGCACTCATCTCCTCCTGCAAGAGCACCAAAATCACAACTAGTTGTCGAAACCACCATCAAATAGGAGGACGCTGGAATCCATCAAACAAAGTTTTCGCAAGTCCAAAGACAAAGGAGAAACCTCAATTAGATGGTAAGAGTGGCACAATCACAATAAAATCAAATCCCATACTGGCCAGGTGGGTGACCCACAAACTGGAGAACAACAATACCATAGAAGATGTCTCACTGTTGTGAAGATTCTGAACCCCACATCTGGCTTCCCAGCCTGGGGACTGGACAAAGGGACTGAGAATCCCCAGGCAGTCTGACTCTGAGGCCAGCAGGATTTGATTATAGCACTTCCACAGGACAGGGAGGGTGACGGGGGTCAGAGACTCCAGTCTCAAGGGGGTACAAACCAGACCCTGCCTGCGCCAAGACCCAGAGGAAAGGAGCAGTGACCCCATAGGAGACGGAACCAGACCTACATACTAGCGCTGGAGCTTCTCCTGCAGAGGTCTGGGTGGACAGTGGCTCACCATGAGGATGGGAGCGCACCAGTCCTGGGAGGTGTCCTTGGGGTGAGCCCTCTTGGAGGTTGCCATTAACCCGATCATACACCCTGTAGACCCCAGGGCTGGGTCGCCTCAGGCCAAACAACTAACAGGGAGGAAGCACAGCCCCACCCATCAGCAGACAATTGGATTAAAGTTTTACTGAGCATGGCCCTGCCCACCAGAGCAAGACCCAGTTTTTCCCACTGCCAGTCCCTCCCATCAGGAAGCTTACACAAGCCTCTTAGCCTCATCCACCAGAGGGCAGACAGAAGAAGCAAGAAGAACCACAATCCTGCAGCCGCCAGAGTGAAAAGCACATCACAGAAAGTTAATCAAAATGAAAAGGCAGAAAGTTATGTCCCAGATGAAGGGACAAGATAAAACCCCAGAAAAACAACTAAATGAAGTGGAGATAGGCAACCTTTCAGAAAAAGAATTCAGAATAATGATAGTGAAGATGATCCAGGATCTCAGAAAAAGAATGGAGAAGATGCAAGAAATGTTTACCAAAGACCTAGAAGAACTAAAGAACAAACAAACAGAGATGAACAATACACTAGAAGGAATCAATAGCAGAATAACTGAGGCAGAAGAATGGATAAATGACCTGGAAGACAGAATGGTGGAAATCACTGCCACAAAACAGAATATAGAAAAAAAAATGAAAAAAAATGAAGACAACATAAGAGATCTCTGAGACATTAAATGCACCAACATTTGCATTATAGGGGTCCCAGAAGGAGAGAGAGAGAAAGGACCTGAGAAAATATTTGAAGAGATAATAGCTGAAAACTTCCCTAACATGGGAAAGGAAATAATCAACCAAGTCCAGGAAGCACAGAGAGTCCCAGGCAGGATAAACCCAAGGAGGAACACACCAAGACACACAGTAATCAAACTGACAAAAATTAAAGACAAAGATAAAATATTAAAAGCAACAAGGGAAAAATGACAAATAACATACAAGGGAACTCCCATAAGGTTATCAGCTGATTTCTCAATAGAAACTCTACAAGCCAGAAGGGAATGGCACAATATATTTAAAGTGATGAAAGGGAAGAACCTACAACCAAGAATACTCTACCCAGCAAGACTCTCATTCAGATTTGACAGAGAAATCAAAAGCTTTCCAGACAAGCAAAAGTTAAGAGAATTCAGCACCATCAAACCAGCTTTGTTATAACAAATGCTAAAGGGACTTCTCTAGGCAGGAAACACGAGAAGAAAAAGATTTACAAAAAACAAACCCCCAAAATTAAGAAAATGGTAATAGGATCATATATATTGATAATTACCTTAAATATAAATGGATTAAATGCACCAACCAAAGGACACAGACTGGCTGGGTGGATGAAAACATGTGCATGTATTCACTTCTACTTACCACATAACTCTCCGTAACCTCCCAAATTGTATATAATTATTTTATATTGTTAGGTTAATCACGTTTCCATTATGGCTTGCAATTATCTTTTATTTTTGTCTGGCTATTGACTGTGAAAACTGATAAACCATCTTTTACTATTGTGATTTGTTGTTGTTTAGTCACTCAGCCATGTCCGACTCTGCAAACCCATGCAAGTAGCCCGCCAGGCCTCTCTGTCCATGGGATTCTCCAGGCAAGAATACTGGAGTGGGTTGCCATGCCCTTCTCCAACTACTGTGATTATGCAACTATTATTCATTTTAATACCACTGTATCATTATGGGGCAACAGAAAATATTAACATTAGAATTCTGTATCACTAAAACTACCATTTAATAGAAAAACCTGTAATCACTTTTTAAAATCCACATGCACATTAGAATTATCTTGGAACTTTTTGAAAAGAACACAAATGCCCAGGTATTTTTTTTTTCCTCCAAAGCTCCATCCAGATGTGAGTCTAATGAGCAACCATGTTTAAAAACAACTAGACTATATGATATTTTACTTTTATCTACTTTGTTTCACTTTTTCTATTTCATATTCAGTGCTCTCATTTCAGTTTGTTTTTCCATTTATCCTTCTTGTTTTTATTATTGTTCTTTCTCAAGCCTTTATCAAGCATAGTAGAAAAGCTTTTGTATATATATATATATAGTATGTATAAATATATATATTTTAGAAAACTTATGAATTTTTGCCTACCTAAAAAATTTGACATTTTGGTTCCACTTGTTTGACTAAGTATGAATAGAATGCTAGATTTCTAATTTATATTCACTCAAAACTTTGATATAGTTCCATTTATTCTGGCATCTAGTATTACTGCTAAAAGTCTAGAAAGCTTATTATCTTAGTGATTTTTTTTTAAAAAAATTTGAATGAGGCTTGAAACTTCTAATCCAATTCTGAGAATATAAAGAAATACTATGTTGTAAAAAAAAAAACACAAGAAATTAACGTGTGATGTATTATTAACTAAAATAAAAATTTTGTCCTAATTTCACAATATTTTATACTAGCATCCATTATTTCCGTATTGTATTTAGTTGCATGAGCAGCTTCAGATGCATGCAATGAATTCTGATAAATTCTCTTTTCATTTTTATTCTGTTACAATTATTTTCTAATTTTCCTTGTTATGGCTTCTTAGATACACCCATCATTTAAAAGTGGACATTTAATTTCCAAATACATGGGATTTTGTTTAAAGTATCTTTAATATTAATTTCTCATTTTGATACTAATTTCTCATTTAAATGCTTTCTTCTCTGCAATCACCCTCTGTGTTTTTTTCAGTCTAACTTTATTGAGGCTTTTGATGGCTAAGTTGAAGATCTCTCTTGGTAAATGTCACATTGCACTTGAAAATATGTGGGTTATTTTCAAATATCTTTTGATATTGATTTCTAACATAATTCCACAGTGATAAGAGAACAGACTCTGTATGATTTCAATACCTTTAGACCAGTGAAATTTTTGCACCTTGTTTTATGTCCCTGGATATGTTCCAGTGTCTCCTAGTTTACAGTCTATGGGAACTTGAATAGAATTTGCACCCTACAAAATAAATAAATAAATGCTTTCTTCTCTGCAATCATCCTCTGTGGTTTCTTTCTTTTTTTTTTTCAGTTTTTTAACTTTACCAAGGCTTTCAATGGCTAAGTCAAAGATTTCTCTTGGTAAATGTCACACAGCACTTGAAAATTAAGTGGGTTATATTCAAGTATCTTTTTATATTGATTTCTAACATAATTTCACAGTGATAAGAGAACAGACTCTGTATGATTTCAGTACCTTTAGATAATGAAATTTTTGCACCTTGTTTTATGTCCCTGGATATGTTTCAGTGTCTCCTGGTTTATAGTCTATGGGAACTTGAACAGAATTTGTACCCTGCTGTTGTGTGAAAATTGTATAAATCTTAATTATGTTGAATTGGTTCACAATGCTTTTCAGGTCTATATATCCTTCTACTTTTCTGTCTATTAATTTTTGAGAGTTTGATATTGAAACTCCAACTAAAAATCTTAATTTATCTACTTAAAAATAATTGTAATATATAGTGGAACTATATGTAACTTTGTTCTGTTTTCCCGAGTCATACTTTCATAATTTAAAGTATAAAGAAATGAAAAAAAAATTTTTTAAGATAAGGTTTACCAATTCATTTTACAAAGCCAGCATACCTTAAATACCAAAACCAGACAAAGGTAATTTCAAGAACAACAAATTCTCAACCTCAAATTCATTTATAAATATAGATACAAATTCTAAAAACAGACTAGCAAATAGACTTAGATATGAAATTTTAAAAATCACAAAGTGTTTCAATATGAAGGAACCTATCAATACGAGTCTTTGTATCAATAAACTGAGAAAGAAAATATAAGCATATTGATAAATGCTAAAAGCGGCCATATCCAGGGGACTTCCCTGGTGGTCCAGAGCTTAGAAATCCGCCTGCCAATGCAGAGGACGTGGGCTCGATCGCTGGTTCAGGAAGATCCCACATGCCATAATGCAGCTAAGCCCATGTGCCACAACTAGAGTCTGTGCGCTGCACCGAAAAGATCCTGCATGATGCAACAAAGACCCTGTGTGTGGCAACCAAGACCCATTGCAGTCAAATAAATACAATAAAAATAAAACCAGCCATTCCTAATAAAAACTTGAAGGAAACTAGGAATACATGAAAACTAAGGATATTTATTTAAAAACCAACAATAAAAATTATCTCAAATGTCAAAACACTGAAAATATTTAATTAAAATCAAGGAGGAGACAGGGATGCACACTAATACCATTATTATTTAACACTGTTTTAGGGCTGTAGTGGTTCTCAACCCTGGATGCCCATAAAGAATCATCTGGAAAGCTTTCCCGAAATATATACCAATTCAATCTATGACCATAGAAGTCTGGCACTAGAACTTTTTAAAAAACTTCCTGGTTGATGTTAATGCAGCCTGGGATCGGAATCACTGTCTTAGAAGCGTCATCAAATGCAGTATGTAAAGAAAATAAAACAGGTATAATCTTTGGGAAAAAAGTAGGCTTGCCAAAAAATACTGAACATCCAATTAAATTTGAATTTCTAATTAACAATGAATACACCTTGAGGATAACTATGTCCCATGCAATATATATTTCCAGACATAATTATTCTAAAAAATTACTCACTGTTTATCTGAAATTATATTTAACTTGGCATTCTGTATTTTTGCTTCCTATCTCTGGTAGCCTTGAGCAAAAATATATAAATCAGATCTCTTTGTTGATACTGTAACTGTCTACACCCAAAACCTAAGAGATACTATTAAAAAACCTTTTAAATTAATAATAATATTTGGTAAGAAGGTTGGATATCAGATATATTCCAATAATACATTGAATTTTTTTTACTCTAACAATAAGTACCTAGAAATGCAAATGGGGATAAAATTTTCATTTATAATAGTGGCCAAAAATGAAAATATTTAGGAATATATTTAATATAAGAAACATTAGACTCATAAAAACAAACTTAAAATATCCTATTAAAAGAAAGAAAACTATTTATGAAAAAATAGAAAGTTACAACTGTTCTGAGACAGGAATATTTAGAATCATTAAAAATGTAAAATTTCCCAAATGTGATATATAAATTTCACTTCAATTAGAATCATAATAGGGCTTTTCTTAGAATTGTATAAGACTAACTTAAAGTCCATATAGAGAAATAATTGTCTGATAATAGCTAAACAACTATGAAAAAAGAACAGTGAAATGTGACTTGCCTTACAGATATCAGGGGATTCTATAATGTCACAAAAATTAGGTCAACATAATATTAGTATAAAAAGAGATTAACTAACGGTAACATCTAGACAATCTGGAGTTAAATACCAGTATATTCAAGAGATTAGTATACAAGTGTGGTCATTCAATTCAGCAGGAAAAACAAGGGTTATTCAATAAATGAGGATGGAATAACAAGGTATCCATATGGAAGAATATACAAATAGACCACATATATATGTAAGCATAAACTCCTGGATGTAAAGACTTAAATGCTAAAAATTAAAACCTTGGCAAGAAAATCCAATAGAGTAAATGTACCATCTAGAGAGATTGGAAAGACCTTCTGCAAGTTTAGAGGTTATAAGACCAAAGATGGATAGATTTACTACTTAAAATATAAAAACCTTTTTTATGGCAAAGGTATATGAACAAAGTCAAAAGACAATAGATATGGATAAGAATTTGTAACACAAATGACAAAAGTTTAATTTCTGTACTATACAAAAATATCTTACAAATTGATAAGAAAAGGATGAAGAGAAAAAATTTAAAAAAGTAAAACAAGAATGAAGAGCCCCAAAGAAAAGTAAGCCCCCCAAAACGTGAATATACAATTCACAGAAGAGCAAGCCAGAACACATGAAAAGTTGCTCAAATTCTTTAGTAGTTGGGGAATATAAATTAAAGTACTTATGTGATGTCATTTTATACTCAGATTCATAAAACATAGAACTGTAATATCTAATGCTAGTAGAGATGAGGAAAAGAGAATTTTCATACACTGCTGAGGGAAATGGCACTGTCAAAGACTTTCTGGAAGCCAATGTTGCAAAAGAGTTGGACACAACTTAATGACTAGACAACAACAATACAGCAACAGCCTTTAACAAAAAGCAATTACTATATTAACCGGCAATTCGACTTCTGGCAGCATCCCTTTAGGAGGGGTGGATTAGTACTCCTACATAGGTACATACATTCAATATTTATTGCAGCTTTATCTGAGTGGTCAAGAGCTGGAAACAAAGTAAACACCTATTAAAAAGCAGGATGGCTAAATAAAGGGTGATCCTTCATAGTGTGCATGTGTGCTAAGTTGCTTCAGTCATGTCTGACTCTTTGTGACCCTATGGACTATAGCCTACCAGGCTCCTCTGTCCATAAGGATTCTCCAGGCAAGAATACTGGAGTGGGTTGCTATGCCCTTCTCCAGGGGATCTTCCCAACCCAGGGATTGAACCCACATCTCTTACATCTCCTGCATTGGCAGGCAGGTTCTTTACCATTAGTGCCACCTGGGAAGCCACTTTCATAGCACTGAACTATAATAAATTAGTAAGAATAAGAAGAAAAATAAATTAATGATCAAAAACATTCATGGCAGCACTGTCCATAATAACCGTAAAGCCTATCAGCAGTAGAATGGATAAATTCCAATATATTCACACAACAGGAAATCATACAGTAATCAGCAAGAACAAATCATAACTCCATACATTCTGAATATCATAAATATGTCATTGAAAAGGAGTATGTACTGAAAGGTTCCATTTATATAAAGCATAAAACAGTCTTAAAAGAAAATCTGTGCTGTTCCAAGTCAGGATAATGGTTAGTGCCAGGTGGGGGTAGAGTGGGGTATATAGAAGGAAGTGTGAGGGGGATTCTGGGACACTGGTAGTGTACTGTTTCTTGATTTGGGTGCTGGTTACATGGGTGTATTCACTGTGGAAATTCACCAAGCAGTACACTCATGATTTGTACATTCAAAAAGAAAAAGAATTACAGCCATTACAGTTTACAGGGATCTCAACTAGATGTTATTGGTTGAGAAATGCAGAATGCAGAAAATAATAAATACTAAAATACCATTTTTATACAGCATATATGATTATATGTTACTGTATATATAAATATATGTATATCTGATGACATATATAGCTCTATATAGGTCTGCGTGTGTGTATTCCCAGTCGTATCCAACTCTTTGCGACCCCATGGACTGTAGCCTGCCAGGCTTCTCTGTGCATGGGATTTCCCAGCAAGAATACTAGATTAGGTTTCTATTTTCTTCTCCAGAGGATCTTCCTGACCCAGGGATCCAACCCATGTCTCCTGCATTAGCAGGAGGATTCTTCACCACCACCATCTGCCAAGCCCCCTATATTGGTCGATATGGGATAAATAAAAATATGGAAGACCATATAGTAGGTTAACATGGCTTCCCTGAGTGACAGAGAAAGGAGGTTAGGCCCTTGCTTATGTTAGAGGAGGAAAGGTGGAAGGACAAAAAAATGTGCCCCTGTTTTTTAAAAAGTGTACAATATGATCCCATTTATGTTTAAAAAAAAACAGTAAAGAAGAAATTTATTTATTTAGAAATAGTTCTACCAGAGTTTAAAAACTAAGACCCAGTAAATAATACATATTGCATAATTCAAGCACCATCGCTTATTATGAACACTGTCCAGGTAAAAATATGAAGTTTCAAGATTTTTAGGACTTCCCGGGTGGCTCAGACGGTAAAGTGTTTGCCTACCATGCAGAAGATCCGGGTTCAATCCCTGGGTTGGGAAAATCTCCTGGAGAAGGAAATGGCAACCCACTCCAGTATTCTTGCCTGGAAAATCCCATGGATGGAAGAGCCTGGTGGGCTACAGTCCATGGGGTCGCAAAGAGTCAGACAGGACTGAGTGACTTCACTTTCACTTTCTTTCAAGATTATTAACAAATAGCAGTGGATACAAAATGTCTAATTACTAGCTTCCAGCATTATGGTGGACAATCTAAAGATTCTTATATTTACCTAGAAGTACTGAGTGAAAGGGATTCCCTGGTGGCTCAGATGGTAAAGCGTCTGCCCACAATGTGGGAGACCCAGGTTCGATCCCTGGGTTGGGAAGATCCCCTGGAGAAGGAAATGGCAACCCACTCCAGTACTCTTGCCTAGAAAATCACAAAAAATAAAAGCAAATCCCCCGGTGCCAAAAACAAAGATGGAAGTGAAAAAGCACAGGGGTGAGTGCTTAAATAGGGGGTATTTGTCTCTAGCATGGTGTTAATTCCCACAGAGGGGTAGCAAATGAAGCTTTGGGAGGTTAGAATTGGAAATGAGAACTTTCTGTAAAGCCAAGACCCTCAAAAGACTATTCTATTTATGTAAGGATTTAAAAACGACAGAGACCACAGGACACAGGGCTTGGGGGGGGGTGGGGTGGAGAAAAGCTCTCTGAGAATTCAAAACCACAGGACAACAATTCACATTGCTTTTACTCTACCCACATAGTTCAGAAACTCCAGACGAAAAAGCCATGGTAGAATTATTCCTCAAGCAGTGATATTCCTGGGACACAAAGCAGAAGCCAAAAAAAAAAAACTTCTCTGAAGAGATACTTCTATATCCCAAATACCATGAGATTTTCCCAGGGGAGGGGGGGGGAGGGGTCTATATATATAAGCCCTGTTAATAATGAGTTCACAATAAAAAAATGCCAAAGCCCCTGAGTGAACAATCCAACCTGTCCTAGTCTGCACGTACAAGAAACAAACAATTCTACCCCATGAACTCCAAATACAGCGGGAGAGAAACAGAAAGTGGTTATAAAGGAAATACACATAAAATGACTGAAAACCAAAAAGGAAACAATCAAATCCTAAGAATAGAACTAAACTCTATGAAATTAGGGAACTTTTTGAGAATATAAGAAACTTCTAGAGAATACAGTTGATCTTATTTGCCTAGTTACATAATCGCTATATAATGAATTAGTGAATACTGAAGTTTACTCCTCCAGGAAATACAGAGTTTGGTCCTGGCGAGCCTATGGTCACACATTTCTGTCAATCACTAATGTCACCTTGTTTTGAGTGTGCTTCTGTTTAAGGACACCTCATGTGATATATTTAGTTGATTCCTTAACACTGAACTCACGGCAGCATTGTAACTCAGGCCTGAGCAAACCTTATCTAATACATGTATTTTCTTCTTAAGGCACCTCACAACCTTCTTGCACTCGGGAAAACTAGATAGCACTTCAGCACTATATTTGGGGCTATTTTAAATAGCAAGATAACCAGCAAAAAGCACACAAATTAAAAAAACACAGCACTAAATATACCTCAAAGAGGTGACTTGTTTATAGCATGAGAGCGACACAAGAAGGCAGACCATCACCTTGTCCCACCACAGCTGGGAACACGGACAACCCCAAATAATTGCTCCTTTTGCATGTGACCACCATAAACATTACTTTTGGGTTACACACAGATTTTGAGAGAGTAGGTAAATTAACAAATACAGAATCTGCAAATAATAAGGATCTACTGTGGATCTGCTGTATCTTTATATTTCCAGAGTTGGAAAGGATATTTTTGGTTTTTGACAAGATGCAAAAAGCACAAGTTATAAAGGAAAAGACTGACAAACTGGATAAATTAAAATAAACTGAAATTTAAAACTTCTGCTTCAAGACCAGAGGCCAAACTCGGGATCTGACAAGATGGCTAGGCTGCCCCGCAGGGTTATCAAGGAAACCCAGAGTCTGCTGGCAGAACCAGTTCCTGGCATTAAAGCAGAACCAGATGAGAGCAACGCCCGTTATTTTCATGTGGTCATTGCCGGCCCTCAGGATTCCCCCTTTGAGGGAGGGACTTTTAAACTTGAACTATTCCTTCCAGAAGAATACCCAATGGCAGCCCCTAAAGTACGTTTCATGACCAAAATTTATCATCCTAATGTAGACAAGTTGGGAAGAATATGTTTAGATATTTTGAAATAAGTGGTCCCCAGCACTGCAGATCCGCACAGTTCTGCTATCGATCCAGGCTTTGTTAAGTGCTCCCAATCCAGATGATTCACTAGCAAATGACGTAGCAGATCAGTAGAAGACCAACAAAGCCCAAGCCACAGATACAGCTAGAGAGCATGGACTATATATGCCATGAATAGCATTTACATTGACCCAATCACCAAGTGTGCATCACTTCTGTTTTGCCAAGACTTCCTTTTTTGTTTGCATTTAATGGATACAGTCTTAGAAACATTACAGAATAAAAACCCAGACATCTTCAACCCTTTGGTGATTAAATGCACATTAGCAAATCTATGTCTTGTCCTGATTCACTGTTGTAAAGCATGAGCAGAGGCTAGAAGTATCATCAAAACTGTTGACACACTTTTAAAAGCAGGGCCCTGCTCTGGTTTTATTTATTTCCCCCATCACGGTTTAAATATAAAGCACTGAAAATGAAGGAAATTGTCAGGGTTAGCTGCAGGGGTGTGGGTGTTTTTGTTATTTTTTTGGTGTGGGGAGATAGTTTTAATTTTATGGACTCCTTTCCCCCTTTCTGCATGCATGCTCACTTCAGTTATGTCTGACTCTCTGTGACCCCAGAGACCACAGCCTGCCCTTTTTATGGTGATCTAACTGCATTGGTTAAAAGCAGCTAACCAGTTCTTTTTAGAATATGCTCTCTAGCCAAGTCTAACTTTATTCAGACACTGTAGATGGACAAACTTGATTGTTTGAACCAAAATGGGAACAGTAAACAAACATCACAGTCCTCACTAATAACACTGTGACTCTGCTGTCAAGTGTAGAATCCTCTTCAAGAAAAAGCTTGTAACCACTTTGTATGGCTTTTCTGAAATCTTTTGTAAATCTTACTTTTTAGTAAAATATTTTTTGTTATTTTACTTATACTACTTTTGCCTTTGTACAGTTTATTGTGTTTATTTCATGGTTACAGTGTGACAATTCTATTTAAAAATGAAAACTGATGGAACATTCTACAAAATAAAGGAAAACTTTTGCTTGAAAACATCAATATATCAGAAAGTGAAAAATCAAGTCACAGACTGGAATAAGTTATCTGCTTCTCAAATCAAGAACATAGGATTAGTACTACTCAATCAGCAATGTATAATGTGTATTCAAGACACTTCTAAGAGCATATTATTTTGATGTCACTACACCAAATGTTTATCAAAAGCTTGAATCAGATAAAGAGTATGTGACCCATGGAGGTCACAGGCACATCTAAGGGACAGTTATTCACTCCACAGAACACTTTTGAAGGTTGATTTTTGCAATCAGATTGAAACAGAATGGGACCTTTTGGTCCGTGCCCCTGCGTCCTCTGCCTGCTTTTTATTTATGGAAAAACTTAAGCCAAGGACTAAATTTAATCAGAGAAATGTTCTGTTCTCTTCTGAAAACAGTCAAAGGAGATCAAATAATAATAATGTAGTCATTAAGCATAGTCAAGGACCTTTAGTTCTTTCTCAAGGGCTATAGATAATATTCTGAGCCATATCCTGTGAGGTGTCTTACAGATACTGAAACCCCAGGTGGAGAAGTTAACTACATGATGACCAGACTATACTCATGACATAAGGGGCCACAATTCTGAGAACTGGCCTTAAAGAAATGCAAACAAACTGAGCCTGGAACTGAAGGTCAACTGTACTTAAAACAATGAAGATGACGCTGGTTAAACCACTGATGACTAATCTGAGGTGATGGAATTCCAGTTGAGATATTTCAAATTCTAAAAGATGATGCTGTGAAAGTGCTGCACTCAATATGCCAGCAAATCTGGAAAACTCAGTAGTGGCCACAGGACTGGAAAAGGTCAGTTTTCATTCCAATCCCAAAGAAAGGCAATGCCAAAGAATGCTTCAAACTACTGCACAATTGCACTCATCTCACACACTAGCAAAGTAATGCTCAAAATTCTCCAAGCCAGGCTTCAACAGTACATGAACCGTGAACTTCCAGATGTTCAAGCTGGATTTAGAAAAGGAACCAGAGATCAAATTGCCAACAACCTCTGGATCATCAAAAAAGCAAGAGGGTTCCAGAAAAATATCTACTTTTGCCATCTAGTTTTGCTTTATTGACTACACCAAAGCCTCTGACTGTGTGGATCACAACAAACTGCAGAAAATTCTTAAAAAGATGCAAATACCAGACCACCTGACCTGCCTCCTGAGAAATCTGTATGCAGGTCAAGAAATAACAGTTTGGTTCGGAGTATGTCAAGGCTTATTTATAAGCCTTATATTGTCACCCTGCTTATTTAACTTATATGCAGAGTACATCATGTGAAATGCCAGGCTGGATGAAGCACAAGCTGGAATCAAGATTGCCGGGAGAAATATCAATAACCTCAGATATGCCAGATGACACCACCCTTATGGCAGAAAGCAAAGAAGAACTAAAGAGCCTCTTGATGAAAGTAAAAGAGGAGAGTGAAAAAGTTGGCTTAAAACAACATTCAGAAAACTAAGATCATGGCATCTGGTCCCATCACTTCATGGGGAAACAAGGGAAACGGTGAGAGACTTTCTTTCTTGGGGCTTTAAAATCACTGCAGATGGTGACTGCAGCCATGAAATTAAAAGATGCTTGCTCCTTGGAAGGAAAGCTATGACCAACCTAGACAGCATATTAAAAAGCAGAGACATTACTTTGCCAACAAAGGTCCATCTAGTCAAAGCTATGGTTTTTCCAGTAGTCATGTATGGATATGAGAGTTGGACCATAAAGAAAGCTGAGTGCCGAAGAACTGATGCTTTTGAACTGTGGTGTTGGAGAAGACTCTTGAGAGTCTCTTGGACTGCAAGGAGATCCAACCAGTCAATCCTAAAGGAAATCAGTCCTGAATATTCATTGAAGGTGCTGATGCTGAAGCTGAAACTCCAATACTTTGGCCACCTGATGCGAATAACTGACTCATTTGAAAAGACCCTGATGCTGGGAAAGATTGAAGGCAGGAGCAGAAGGGGACGACAGAGGATGAGATAGTTGGATGGCATCACCGACATGATGGGCATGAGTTTGAGTAGGTTCTGGGAGTTGGTGATGGACAGGGAAGCCTGGCGTGCTGCGGTCCATGGGGTCACAGAATTGGACACGACTGAGCGACTGAACTGAATTGACCAATTTGAAGATGACTGTCAGAGTTGACTGTACTGTTTCTTCATGAACCCTCCTTCTGTCTGTCAAAGCTCTTACCTGCTGCTTGTTGGGGGCAGGGGTGGGGGTGGTGAGCTGGCCTTTGGATAGGTGTTCAATCTCCTGTCCTGCCCCCCACCCTAGTTGCAGGCACTTGAAATAAAGCAAACTTTCCTTTCCAGCAACCCCACCTGTTTATCAGTTTTTGAGAGGCGAGCAGCTGGACCCCACCTTTTGGTAACAAGATGACCACTTTAAAATCACATATTTAAATTAACCAAACTCTTCCTCTGATACCAAGATGCTGGTATCTAAGACACCCAAACCACATTTTTCCAATTTCTATTAAAATATAATTTTATGAATTCTAATATATTGTGAATATAACAGTATACACTGAGGAAATTCAAAAATAAAGATTATGAAGCATGTGAAAAAAACAAACCAAAAAAAAACCCCACAGAGGATTAGTACCATGAAGGGTTTTAGAAATCAATAAGAAAAAGATAAATAGATATTAGAAACACAAGCAAAGGATAAGAATAAGCATTTTCTTAAAAGAAAACAGACTAACCAACTAACTAATGAAAAGATGCTCAATTTCATTTGTAATTAAGAAATATAAATTTATAATGAGATATTTCACAACTCTATATTAATTGTATAACATATACACACACATACTTTGTAAAACTGAATTGTAGTTAAGCACAACTCTTGTCAAGCATAAATCTGCAACATTAAACAATAACGTTTAGTAAAATCAGAGGACATTTTTAAGGTAAAATTTCCAATAAAGGCATACAATTAATCCCAGAGATTAGAAGCCCAAGGGAGAAAATGAAAGTTGTAGAAAGAAACCTGCAAATAAATAACCAAATGACATTCAGGAAAAAACAAAAAAAGACTCAACTGGTACTGCCAGAGATTAGATATTTCTTAAAACAACTATTCCAGGATGAGAAGTGGATTTTCATGTGAGATAATGCAGCAGAAGCTCAGCACACGTCAGCTTATACACAGAGTACTCTTTTTTTTTTTCAAAAATTATTTTTCTGGAACCACTCTCAGTACCAAATTCTGTATCAGAGTTCAGAGGCCAAACCAGTGAGGGAGGGGGGTGGGTGGGTGGATGGGTGTGTGTGTGTTTGTGTAGACATGGCTTATACAAATGTGGGAGCTGGTTAAGCAGGCTCTGTAGGGCTGTTAACAATGGTGGGTGGGTGTGGGTGTGTGGGTGTGTGGGTGTGTGTGTGTGGGTGTGTGTGGGGGTGTGTGTGTGTGGGGGGGGGTGTGTGTGTGTGGGGTGTGTGTGTGTAGACATGGCTTATACAAATGTGGGAGCTGATTAAGGAGGCTCTGTAGGGCTGTTAACAATGGTGGGTGGGTGTGGGTGTGTGTGGGGGTGTGTGTGTGGGGGTGTGTGTGTGTGTGGGGTGTGTGTGTGTAGACATGGCTTATACAAATGTGGGAGCTGGTTAAGCAGGCTCTGTAGGGCTGTTGACAACATACCTGATTCTGGAGCTCGACGTCCACAGGGTAGGCAGGCAGGGCAGATCTGGGGCAGGCTCAAACCCAGAGGCCCAAGCTGGCACCGCACAAGAACCTGGCATCCTGAAGAAGCCAGGGCCCTCCATCATGGTGCTAAACACACACTGGGCCTGAGGAACTTCATCACGGAGCTAAACACACACCTGGCCCAGAAGTTGCATCATGGCACTGATCACACACACCTGGCCCAGGTACCCATCCTGCAGCTAAACCCACATAGTGGTCCCAGGAACAAGAGCAGCTGATGGGATCCAGGGGAACACAGAGCAATTGCAGGCCTAGCTGCTGCTTCACACCAACAAGGTGAATCAGCAGTTCAGCAATAGCGGATAGGAGCTACACCATGGCTGCCGCTTCTCTTTGCCTTCCAAATCTCTTAAGAATCTCCACCGTGGTCCACCTTAAACAGAAACATGCAAGAAAGGGAATTCTGAGAACTGTAGTTCAGCCTAGTCAAATTGACACGTTCTTTAATGGTTATGTGTTTCTTCAGACTCTACTATTGCTCTTGAATTAGCTGTAGCAAATTCTTTTTTTCCCTAGGAAAATCATGCATCATGATCAGAAAATGTAGTATCTTTGTTATTAATTGCTTAGTGTTTGAGATATGTTTTGTGGTCTAATACATGACCAGTTTTTATAAATGTTCCATATGAGCTTGAAAATAATGTGTATTCTCTAAAACTGATTGCAGAATACATATACACATAATCAGGTAAATTAATTCGGTTGTCCAATCTTCTATAAACAAGTTTTTTATGCAAGTGATCAATTACTGACAGAGGTATATTAAAAATCTCCCTCTATCAATTTCTCCCAGTAGTTATGTCAATTTTTGCACTATCAGCTTTAAAATTCTATGTTTTTAGATGCATAATTTTATAACTATTATATCTTCCTGGTGAATCATTCCTTTTAGCATTCAGTAATGACCTTTGGGGAGAGGAAATGGCAACCCACTCCAGTATTCTTGCCTGGGAAATACCATGGACAGAGGAGCCTGGCAGGTTACAGTCCATGGGGTCGCAAAGAGTTGGACATGACTGAGCAACTAAGCAACAATGACCTTTTTATCCAAATGATATTCTTTTCTAAAGTCTATCCTGACCAAATATAATATTGTTAAATAAAGCTAATATTGCTTAAACCATAGTAATAATATCATATAATAGCAATTTAATTATGCTCTGTTTTTCCCCTTGCCTTTGGGGTTTTTTTTTACTTACCTGCCAGCTCAGCAATGCATTTCTAAAAGATAATTGTTACACGTGATCCATTATTTCTGGTGTGTGTAGCAGGCAGGCATATTGATATCTAATCTGGCATACTGATAGATCCTGAAGTTCCCAAACTTAGAGAAAAATGAAACATGTACTCACCTTTAGTAGAAATCTCTTATGTTTGATACCAGAATGGCAGAATAAACCTCACAATGTATGTACAACCAAGCCCTATCTTACCAATGAAGGTGTCAAACTATATTAATTATAGGGTTCCATATGGATGTATTCACTTGTCTAATAGACAAGAAGAATTATGCTTTTTCAAACAATACACTCCAACAGCCTCCCCCAAGATTTTGATATGGCCCCCATCCCTGAAGTGTGGTTCTCCCACAACAGAAAATCACCGGTTTACGGTATCTCCAAAGAAGATTACAGTTTAAAGATGGAAACACTTTATTGCATTAATAGTCTGGTATTCCTCCTCCCATCCCTCAGCCATTCACAGATGCTGTGCTTTCTCTGGTGTTCTGTGGGTTCTTTTCAATGTTTCCAAACTGCTCAGGTCTCCTGGTTAGGTGGCATCCAAGAGACCAACATTAGGCTCAAATTCAGTTTCTACTTGACAATGTGGGACTCCCACTACTGGAGTCAAATTCTATAAGCTGACATTTAACCTAGCCTTACCAACAACAACTTATTAGGGACTTATAATACCCACATTGTACATCTGCTTATGGCATAAATTGGGGTCTACTCCTCTCTACTGATGAGTATGGATTTCAAGGGTCATGGTAAGGACTGTGTCAGAGATTTGGGCCAACTATTTCAAGGAGGGAAAGCCCTAATTCTTGTTATGCAAGCTTGTTGTCTGACTTGTTCAACTTGTCAAATTTATGCACTACATAGAAAGCCTTTAAAAACTCATTAAAGTCAATGCTTCCATCTTTGTTTAAGTCCATCCTTTCAGCGAGCTCATCAAACTGGGAATCATCAATATGGACACTGTAGTGACTTTTGAAAAGTTTCCACATGCAACGAAATTCTTCCATGGAGATCAAGCCTGAAAGAATATAGGAGAAGGCTGTGAATATTCATTTTTAAGACCCATCCTAGGGAGGGGTGGGGTTCCCCAGGGGGCCCAGTGGTCATGAATTCGCCTGCAATGCAGGACACATGAGTTCGATCCCTGAGTCAGGAAGATCCCCTGGAGAAGAAATGACAACTCCAGTATTCTTGCCTGGGAAATCCCATGGACAGAGGAGCCTGGCAGGCAACAGTCCATGGGTTGCAAAAGAGTCGAACATGACTTATTGACTAAGCAACAACAAAAATGCCTGGCTGTTGAGAAACTGAAGGAAATGGAAAAGTAAGATTGTAAATGTAAGAAACAATATGCCAGTTTAAATTACCAAGTAATCCTGAGATTATTCTAAAGCTGGAATGAGTAAACAGTGAACCAAAGGTGGGGGAGGGGACTGCAGACTGTGGTACTAATACATGTAATGTAGAAATTACAAGATCTAAAACCTAAGTGCAAGGGACATGGAAGGAGGGTAGAGAGGAGAGCTACATCAAAGGAAAGGGAAAATTAGCCCTGAGACTCAATAAGAGGATTGTAAACAATGGCTCCACCATTTTCTATAGGCAGTAACTTACTTTTGTGTTTTGATTAATGATTTTTTGGTATTTAATGCTCTCTGCAGTTGAGGATTATCTGATGATATTTTTTAAAGCTTGAAAATAAATAATTGTGCATCAAACCTAAGCAGAAAATGAGTTTTCATAGTCCTCAGTCCAAAAAACAGAATCAGAATTCTAGGAATGATTTTTATTGCTAGGAATAATTATGATTTTTAAATGGACAGTTAATTCTTTTTTCATCTGTGCTGGTGATTTATAAAAGGAGCTGGTCTTATCTGACTAATGGATACATAAGCCTGTACCATATGGATTTGAATAGAGAGTTTGTGGCCAAACTAAAAAAAACAGTAATATTAAACATGAGTTTATCCCCATGCTCTCCCTCTTCCCTGAGTTAAATCAAGTTTGGATGAAGAATGCATTAGATGAAAACAGAGTTCTGGTTTCAAATAAACAGACTAGCCTTTGCTTTCTACTACTGAACCAATCAAAGCAAATTTACCTGAGTGATCAGAGTCAATGATATTAAAGATGATTTGCAGGTCAGATCGGTATCTGTACACTGTTTCAATTAGAGTAGACTGAACCTAAAATAAAGATTGTCTAAGTGTTAAAACATATAGAATTAATAACAGATCAATTTTAGTAAAAGTAACAAACACACAACATGGTCACCAATTCATAGTATGTGATTTAGATAGAAATTTGAGAAGGCAAGCCATCCTTGGAGACCCAACCCTTTTAAATCAGATAAAAGACCATGCTCTTGGGTTCTGTAGTGTCTGCAGCCTGTGTTCCTCAGGGGATGGTCCAAAGTGAATCTGGAAGGAGTAAATAACAATAGCCAATATTTACTGATAGCACCTGTTTGCCAGTCTCTGCATTGAGAGTGTCTATGGATTATTTCATTCAGTCCTCAACAATAGGCCCAAGGAACACAACTATTATTGTGCCCATTTTACAGACTGGAAGACAAACAGGTAAAGTTAGTTTCTGAAGGTTCACATAATTAGTAAGTGGGATTTAAATCTTGGCCTGAAGCCAAGGCCTATGAGCTTAGTCACCATGGTAAACTGTCTCTCAAGTGATGCCAAAAGTCTCCTTCCTGTGGATATTTTAGCTTCCCATGTGCACATTTACTTCCTTTTCTCTGATCAACTTTTCATCTCCCCTGCAAACAATCACCCCAGTCCTAGATCCCATCAGCTCACTTTCAGCCCAATATTGTAGTTGCTGATAAGTACCAAAGGTCTGACAATTCTCCCTGGGGTATTCCCATTTTAATAAGAAATTCTAAATTTTAAAATTCTTAATGTATAAGATATCATATCAGTAAGTCTATACTTTGTTGTTGTTGTTCAGTCGCTCAGTTGTGTCCAACTCTTTGCAACCCCATGGACTGCAGCACACCAGGCTTCCCTGTCCTTCACCATCTCCTGGAGTTTGCTCAAACTCATGTCCATTGAATCAGTGATGCCATCCAACCATCTCATCCTCTGTCATCCCCTTCTCCTCCTGCCTTCAATCTTTCCCAGCATCAGGGTCTTTTCCAATGAGTTGGCTCTTCACATCAGGTGGCCAAAGTATTGGAGCTTCAGCATCAGTCCTTCCAATGAATATTCAGGGTTGATTTCCTTTAGGATTGACTGGTTTGATCTCCTTGCTGTCCAAGGGACTCTCAAGAGTCTTCTCCAGCACCACAGTTTGAAGGCATCAATTCTTTTGCACTCAGCCTTCTTTATGGTCCAACTCTCACATCCGTACATGACTACTGAAAAAGCCATAGCTTTGACTAGATGGACCTTTGTCAGCAAAGTGATGTCTCTGCTTTTTAATACACTATCTGTTTGTCATAGCTTTTTTCCAAGGAGCAAGCATCTTTTAATTTCATGGCTGCAGTCACAGTGATTTTGGAGCCCAAGAAAGTAAAGTCTCTCACTGTTTCCATTGTTTCCCCATCTATTTGTCATGAAGTGATGGGACCGGATGCCATGACCTTAGTTTTCTGAATGTTGAGTTTTAAGCCAGCTTTTTCACTCTCTTTCACCTTCATCAAGAGGCTCTTTGATTCCTCTTTGCTTTCTGCCATAAGGGTGGTATCATCTGCATATCTGAGGTTATTGCTATTTCTCCTGACAATCTTGATTCTAGCTTGTGCTTCATCCAGCCCAGCATTTCTCATGATGTACTCTGCATAGAAGTTAAATAAGCAAGGTGACAATATACAGCCTTGACATACTCCTTTCCCAATTTTGAACCAGTCCATTGTTCCATGTCCAGTTCTAACTGTTGCTTCTTGACCTGCATACAGGTTTCTCAGGAGGCAGGTAAGGTGGTCTGGTATTCCCATCTCTTGAAGAATTTTCCACAGTTTGTTGTGATCCACACAAAGGCTTTAGCATAGTCAATGAAGCAGAAGTAGATGTTTTTCTGGAATTCTCTTGCTTTTTCTATGATCCAATGGATGTTGGCAATTTGATCTCTGGTTCCTCTGCCTTTTCTAAATCCAGCTTGTACATCTGGAAGTTCTTGGTTCACATACTGTTGAAGCCTAGCTTGAAGGATTTTGAGCATTACTTTGCTAGCATGTGAAATGAGTGCAATTGTGTGGTAGTTTGAACATTCTTTGGCATTGCCCTTCTTTGGGATTGGAATGAAAACTGACTTTTTCCAGTCCTGTGGCCACTGCTGAGTTTTCCAAATTTGCTGGCATATTGAGTGCAGCACTTTAACAGCATCATCTTTTAGGATTTGAAATAGCTCAGCTGGAATTCCATCACCTCCATTAGCTTTGTTCATAGTGATGCTTCCTAAGGCCCACTTGACTTCACACTCCAGGATGTCTGGTTCTAGGTGAGTGATCACACCACTGTGGTTATCCAGGTCATTAAGATCTTTTTTGTATAGTTCTTCTGTGTATTCTTGCCACCTTTCTTAATATCTTCTGCTTCTGTTAGGTCCATACTGTTTCTGTCCTTTATTGTGCCTATCTATGCCCGAAATGTTCCCTTGGTATCTCTAATTGTGTTTCTTGGTATCTATACTTACCGGCAGTTAATAGGAGTGTGTTGAGTGTTTTAAAAAGTGTATTACATGAAAGACAGATTTCATATCTGTTCTTCTGCTGAACAGCACTTAAGACAAGAATCACATATTTGACAGAGATTTGCTTGCAGAAACTTTTTCATCTCTTCTCATTTTGGCTATCCTTACAACACACAGATTTCCTGAACAGATCACAACGTACCTGGAACACCACCCTTAGCTCTTTTCCTAAGATTGCCATGCCCATCCACTAGCCAATTCCTCTCCCAACTTTTCAAAGAACTAAGGAAATCATAAGTTGTCCAGGGGATATTCGGTGCCAGCAAGGTTTTAACTGGTGCTGTTTCACTTACCTCTTTCACAGGTTTCTGAATGTGGACATCCTGGAAGCCAGACATGTAGTCAATATTTCCATCTTTGTCTGTGGTTACAAGATGAGAACTCAGTGATCTCCATGGTAAGTTCAGCCCCAAAACATTCTCCATTGAAAAAGCCCACTGGCCCATAGAAAGTTTTCCTAACAACAACAACAACAACAAAGCCCATATAATTAGTTGATAAGTTGATTTTTTAAAAATGCAACCTCACCAATGGAGCAAGCAGACAGTCTGGGTTTTGAGGCCTGGGTGCCTCTGCTACCCTTTATCATCTGTCTACCAGAGCCCACAGTTCTGAGGGAAGATTAACTAAAGAAAGCCTTAGGGGTTCCATGGATCTTTTCCTTACTGTTATGGGTAAGCAATCAGAATTTGGGTATGCTAGATATTTTTCCCTTTTTCTTACTAACAAAGTAAGGTATAATTATAATAGAAGATTTGAAAACACAAAAGGATATAAAAGATAAGATTACTTTTAACATTTGAGCATATCGCTCATGTCTCATTTTCTTAGGTAATATCCTTTCATCCTCTAATATTACATGTAGTTTTTCAAAATATACTTTTGCTTTCTGATTATTAAAGATATGTTCATTTGAAAGGATTTTCAGTAAACAGAAAACATTACTATTTGTACTGTTTTTCTATGTATATAAACATGGATATATATATAAAGGTACAATATTTTATATTTCTTTTTTTTCAATATTTTATATTTCTTAAAGCCAAATATACATTGTACCATGTTTCATATATGTGTATTACATATGGCAACACACACATACACAATAAACAGATATTCTAACCTGATTCTTTACTTACAATCATGGATATGCATCTATGTTAGTAAACATAAACCTCCATCATTCTTTTAATGGCTGTGAAATTATTCCATTATTTTCTTAGGATCATTCCTAGAAGTAGAATTGCTATATCTAAAGGTATGTACATTTTAAGGCTTCTGATATATTTTGCCAAACTGCTTTCAAGAAAGAGTAGTCATTTGATACCCCCACCAAGACCATTCACCACACACTTACCTGCTAAGGACAAAGGTTATTTAGAAGTGTATTCCTCATTTCCAAACCCAAGGGGATTTTCTAGCTACCTTATGTAATATAAGTTGTAGCTAATTTCACTATGTCAGATAATTTATTCTATATGTTTCCAATACAAAATTTGTAGAGATTTGCTTTATGTTCCACTTAATGGTCAAACGTAAATGTTCCATTTATGCTTGACAAGAATGTATATTCTGCAATGCTGGATAGAATTTGACATATGTCTTTTAGGGAAAGTTTGTTAAACTTTTGTCTGTTTACACTTTCAGTTCCTGAGAGAAGAGTGTTAAAATCTCCCACTGTGACAGTAGATTTTTCAACTTCTACTTGTTCAGTCCATTTCTGTTTTACATAGTTTTTAGGGAGACTACAAAAATAGGTACATGCACATTTAAAATGGATTCAATTAGAAAACTGAGTATTTTATTATTATAAAATATCTCTTTATAGTTCTAGTAATGTGTATCTCCTTGAAGTCTACTTTGTCTGATATTAGTAGAGTTGTTCCCACTTTGTTTGTTTCTAATGTTTTATATAGATCTTTCTAGACTTAAAATGAGGTCATAGCCCAATAAACCTATAATTAGTCAAAGATATCATAAGTAAAAAATGCGTTTAACACATTTAACCTACTGAACAACATAGCTTAGCCTAGCCTACCTTAATGTGCTCAAAACACATTAACCTAGAGTTGGGCAAAATCATCTAATACAAAGCCTATTTTATAATAAAGTGTTGACTATCTCATGTAATTTATTGAATAATGTACTGAAAGTGAAAAATAGAATGGCTGTATGAGTACGGGATAGTTGTAAATGTATCAGTTGTTTACCTTTGTGATCACCTGGATGGCTGGGAACTGTGGTTCAATGCTACCACCCAGCATGAGAGAGCATCATACTATATATATTGCTCGTCTGGGAAAAGGTCAAAATTCAAAATATGTTTCTCCTCAACGCATATGGCTTTCATACAGTTTTAAAGTCAAAAACTCGTAAGTCAAACCACCATAAATTGGGGACTACCTGTACAAATGATTCCACTGTCTACTGGCTTCTGTCGTAACTTTTGAGAAGGCTGATGTCACTCTAACTGTTGTCTCTTGAGCAATGTGTGTTTCCTCTGCTTGCTTCTAAGATTTTCTTTTTGCTGTTGGTGTGCTGCAGTTTCACCACAAGTGTGTGTAGGTGTGAATTTGATTTTATTTATCCTATTTGAGAATCACTGTTCCTCTTTACCTGTGAGTATGAGTTCTTTCAACAATTCTGGAAAAGTCTCAGCCATTATCACGCAAAATATATTCTCTCTTACAGTCTCTCTTCCTGGGACCCTGATTAGATGTATGTTAAACATTTTATTCTTAATCTTTCTAATTTTTTTAGCAATATCTAATCTTGTATTTAACCCACTTGTTATGTTTTTTAACAAGTTATTTTTATATCTATATAAAATAAAAATGGTTCTTTAAATCATTTTAAAATGCATACTTGTGACTCCATTTTTCATTTCTTTAGACATTTTCTTTTTTTTTTTTTTAGACATTTTCTTTCCTAGTAATTTTTACTTTGCATTTGATAATCCCAATATATGATATCCTCGGGAAACTAATCTGTTGCTTATTGTTTCTGCCGACTCTCACTCATGCTCTCCTTGTTTGTTTGGGGATCTTTGGTTGCGACCTCATATTAATTGATCTCACTCTCTGGATATATTAGTGGCACAAATTAGGGACAATTCCCATGAACATGCATTTGCATTTGCTTGCTAGGAGTCAGGGCACTACAGACCTAGGCTTACTCTGGTCACTTTGAGGATCTAGCCTTAATGTTGGAAGTCTCAAATTCAGCTTACTCATCTTTTCTACTATCCTACAGTTAATCCCAAGATTGACTGCTACAACAATATTAGCATTTGCGCCCAAGACAATCGAGCCTATAATGCTTGCTTGCTGCTCCATGCTCCAACATGCAGCTTCAAAAATCCACTAGCAGGGAGAGGAAACATAGGCTAGAGATTTATTTTAATTACTGTGAGGCTGGTAAATGCATTAAAATCCTGCACCCTCTAGAATCTAGCTGTCTCTTAACAGGAGAACTTTCCAGAGTATCTAGTCTAACATACTACCAGAACTGAAGTCTAATTTAGGGTTGTTGCTGTTAAGTTGAAAGATGCTTATTGAAAAGGAAAAATATGCTTTTTTCCAAGCATATAATGGATTATATTTTATCTCTATCATCCTTCACTGGTAAAAGTAGAAAACTGAACTTTTAAGACAGCAAAGAAAATGAATGTGTATAGAACCTGATATGTTAAGAAATGGTAAGCATTACGTTTTTTTTTTTACCTGATTTATTGCGGTCTTGAAGTTGGAAAGCTCGAGTGAGGTCAGTTTTTCGTGAAATCATTCTCTCTTTTAACATCCTGATGGCACTACTTTCAATAGCATTCACCCTATGTTAAGAAAATAACTGTTAGGTGAAAGTTACATAAGTCATTCTGTTCTGTTTCATTTTAATATACTGTGTTGCCACTTACCAGATTCTACATTAAATAAGTTGCTTAACCTCACACATAACATATTATTAGGTGGTGAATGTGTTTATATGTATGTGTGCACATGTTTTGTGAAATTTTAAAAGGATTATCACTGGTGTTTTCTTTTTGGTTTCAAAGATTCACATGAACAATTAGTGCATGAGAATGTCCAAGACAAGAAGGAAAACAGAGGGACTTGCTATAGAAGATGTTCGAATTTATCTTAACTTACTTAAAGAGCAGGCATTGACACAAGAGAAGACAGATACATACCTGAATAGAATATAATGGAATTTTTGTAAATACAGCTAACTATATATGGGAACAATATATATGATGAAGCAAGTATTAAAATTCAGTAGAAAAGGACAGTTTTTTAAAACGGGGGCTAGCATAATTAACTCAATGTCTAGATGCTAAATTTCTACCTCAGACCATTTACAAAAATAAATTTACAATAAAGGAAGAACAGAGGAACAAACTAGTTATCAGTCACATATCCCTCAAAAAAGCAAAATGGCATACGCAAATCCAACCATATCAAAAATGACATCATAGGTGAATGGATAAATAAATTTAAAAAAAAACAGATTGTGAGACTGGATTTAAAAAAAAGATACAACTATATGTTGTCTATAGGAGACACACTTTAGCTTCAAAGATGCAAAGAGTTTGAAAGGAAAAAGTATACCATGTACACACTGACCATAAGAGAGTTAGAGGCCAAATTAATAGTAAACAAAATAGATTTTAAGACAAAACCTATTACTAGAGATAAAGAGGGATATTTTATAATGATAAAAGAACCAATCAGTCAAGAAAATGGCAATAGCTCCAAATTGATCTACAGATTCAAAATAATCCCTATCAAAATCCCAGTGGGCATTTTTGCAGTTGACAAGCTGATTCTAAAATTCACATGGAAAACAATTAAAAAAGAAGAGCCAAATTCAACTCACATTTCCCAATTTCAAACTTACAAAAAATCTTTACTAATCAAGACAGTGTGTCACTCACATTAGGACAGATACATAGGTCAATGGAATACAACTTAAAGTCCAGAAATAAACCTATACCTTTATGGTCAATTGATTTTGGACAAGTGTGTCAAGACAGTCAAATAGGGAAGGGATAGTCTTTCTAACTGATGTTGCTGGGACAATTAAATATCTGTATTTTAAAGAATAAAGTTGGACCCCTACCTCATACCACACACAAAAATAAACTCAAAATGAGTCAAATATAAATCAAATGTAAGAGCTTAATTTATAAAGATAATTTATAAAATTATTGGAAGAAAACATAGAATAAATTTTCACGACTGAGTTAGGCAATATCTTCTTACATACATCATCACAAGCAAAGAAGAGAAAATAGATATATTTGATTTCATCAAAATTTAAAACTTTGGTGCTGCAAATAATAACATCAAGAAGGTAAAAATACATCCTACAGAATAGGAGAGACAATTTACAAACCTTCTATCTAAAATTCCTTCATGGATCACAGCCTTGTTGTGGTGAAGGGACTTGCATAACTCAATGAAGCTATGAGCCACGCTGTGCAGGGCCACCCAAGACAGACAGGTCATAGTGGAGAGTTCTGACAAAACGTGGTCCACTGGAGGAGGGGATGGCAAACCACTGCTATGGCAAACCATTGCCATGAGAATTCCATGAACAGTATGAAAAGGCAAAAAGATATGACACCAGAAGATGAGCCCCCCAGGTCAGAAGGTGTCCAATATGCTACTGGGGAAAAGCAGAGGGCAATTACTAATAGCTCCAGGAAAGAATGAAGCAGCTGGGCCAAAGCAGAAATGATGCTCAGTTGTGGATGTGTCTGGTGGTGAAAGTAAAGTCCAATGCTGTAAAGAACAATACTACATAGGAACCTGGAATGTTAGGTCCATGAATCAAGGTAAATTGGATGTGGTCAAGCAGGAGATGGCAAGAATGAACATTGACATCTTAGGAATCAGTGAACTAAAATGGACGGGAATGGGCAAATTTAATTCAGATGACCATTATATCTACTATTGTGGGCAAGAATCCCTTAGAAGAAATGGAGTAGCCCTCATAGTCAACAAAAGAGTCTGAAATGCAGTACTTGGGTGCAACCTCAAAAACAACAGAATGATCTCAGTTCATTTCCAAGGCAAACCATTCAGCATCACAGTAATCCAAATCTATGCCCCAACCACTGACGCCAAAAGCTGAAGTTGACCAGTTCAATGAAGACCTACAAGACCTTCTAGAACTAACACCCAAAAAAGATGTCCTTTTCATCCTAGGGATTGGAATGCAAAGCAGGAAGTCAAGAGATTACCCAGAGTAACAGGCAAGTTTGGCCTTGGAGTACAAAATGAAGCAGGGCAAAGGCTAACAGAGTTTTGTCAAAAGAACATACTATTCACAGGAAACACCCTCTTCCAACAACACCTAGGAGGACTCTACGCATGGACATCATCAAATGGTCAATATTGAAATCAGATTGATTATGTTCTTTGCAGCCAAAGATGAAGAAGCTCTATATAGTCAGCAAAAACAAGACTGGGAGCTGACTGTGGCTCAGATCATGAGCTCCTTATTACAAAATTCAGACTTAAAGTAGGGAAAGCCACTAGGCCATTCAGATATGACCTAAATCAAATCTCTTATGATTATACAGTGGAGGTGACAAATAGATTCAAGGGATTAGATCTGGTAGACAAGAGTGCCTGAAAAACTATGGATGGAGGTTTCATAACACTGTACAGGAGGTAGTGACCAAAACCATACCCAAGAAATAAGAAATGTGGGAGGACAAAGTGGTTGTCTGAGGAGGCTTTACAAATAGCTGAGAAAAGAAGAAAAGAAAAAGGCAAGGGAGAAAGGGAAAGAAACTCTGAAAGCAGAGTTCCAGAGAACAGCAAGGAGAAATAAGGTCTTCTTAGTGAACAATGCAAAGAAATAGAGGGAAACAACAGAATGGGGAAGACTAGAGATCTCTTCAAGAAAACTGGAGATATCAAGGGAACATTTCATCTAAAGACAGACACAATAAAGAACAGAAACAGTAAGTACCTACCAGAAGGAGAAGAGATTAAAAACAGGTGGCAAAAATACACAGAAGAACTACACAAAACAGGTCTTAATGACCCAGATAACCACGATGGTACGGTCACTCACCCAGACCAGACATCCTGGAGTGTGAAGTCAAGTGGGCCTTAGGAAGCATTACTACTACAAACAAAGCTAGTAGAGGTGATAGAATTCCAGGTTAGCTATTTCAAATCCTAAAAGATGATGCTGTGAAAGTGCTACACTCAATATGTCAGTAAATTTGGAAAACTCAGCAGCTGCCAAAGGCTGGGAAAGGTCAGTTTTCATTACAATCCCAAAGAAGGGCAATGTCAAGGAATGTTCAAACTACAGGACAACGGCGCTCATTTCACGTGCTAGAAAGGTTAAGCTCAGTATCCATCAAGCTAGATTTCAGTAGTATGTGAACTAAGAACTTCTAGATGCACAAAGTTGGGTTTTGAAGAGGCAGAGGAACCAGAGATCAAATTGCCAACATTCATTGGATCACAGAGAAAGCAAGGGAATTCCAGAAAAACATCTACTTCTGCTTCACTGGCCATGCTAAAGCCTTTGACTGTGTGGATCACAACAAACTGGAAAATTCTTAAAGAGATGGGAATACCAGACCACCTTACCTGTCTCCTGAAAAACCTGTATGCAGGTCAAGAAAGCAACAGTTAGAAACTGGACATGAAACAATGGACTGGTTCAAAATTGGGAAAGGAGTATGACAAGGTTGTATATTGTCACCCTGCTTATTTAACTTATATGCAGAGTATATCATGCAAAATGCTGGGCTGGATGAAGCACAAGCTGGAATCAAGATTGCCAGGAGAAGTATCAATAGCCTCAGATATGCAGATGATACCACTCTTAATGGCAGAAAGTGAAGAGGAACTAAAGAGCCTCTTGATGAGGGTGAAAGAGGAGAGTAAAAAAGCTGGCTTAAAACTCAACATTCAAAAAACTAAGATCATGGCATCTGGTCCCATCACTTCATGGCAAATAGATGGGGGAAAAGTGGAAGCAGTGACAGATTTTATTTTCTTGGGCTCCAGAATCACTGCAGATGGTGACTGCAGCCATGAAATTAAAAGACGCTCCTTGGAAGAAAGCTATGACAAACCTAGACAGCATATTAAAAAGCAGAGACATCACTTTGCCGACAAAGGTCCATATAGTCAAAGCTATGGTTTTCCAGTAGTCATGTACGGATGTGAGAGTTTGGACCATAAAGAAGGCTGAGCACCGAAGAATTGATGCTTTCAAACTGTGGTGTTGGAGAAGACTCTTGAGAGTCCCTTGGACTGCAAGGAGATCCAACCAGTCCATCCTAAAGGAAATCAACCCTGAACTGGAAGGACTAATGCTGAAACTGAAGCTCCAATACTTTGGCCACATGATGCAAAGAGCTGACTCATTGGAAAAGACCCTGATGCTGGGAAAGACTGAGGACAGGAGGAGAAGGGGGGTGACATAGGATGAGATGGCTGGATGAAATCACCGACTCAGAGGACATGAGTTTGAGCAAAGTCCAGGTGATTGTGGAGGACAGAGCAGCCTAGCATGCTGCACCCCTTAGGGTTGCAAAGAGTTGTATATAACTTAGCAACTGAATAACCACAATATCTAATAAGTGACATAAATATACGATATATAAACAACTCTAACAATGCAATAGTAAAAAGTGTAATAACTCAATTAAGAATGAAAAAAGGTGGGAATTCCCTGGCAGTACAGTGGTTAGGACTCTGGTTCTTTCATTGATGGGGCTTGGGTTCAATCCCTGGTCAGGGATCTGAAATCCCATAAGTCACATGGAACAGTCAAAAAAAAAAATGGGAAAAGGATCTGAAACAGACATTTCTCCAAAGACCATATACAAATGTCCAATAAGAACCAAAAAGATCCTCAAAGTTACTGGTAGGTAAGGAAATACAAATTAAAATCAAGACCTCACATCCACTAAGATGGCTATAATCAAAAAGATCATAACAAGGGTTATGTGGAGAAATTGGAATCCACATACACTGCTGATGGGAATGTAAAATCATGCATCCCCCTGGAAAAGAGCTTTCAAGCTCCTCAAAATATTAAACATAAGAGTTATTATATAATCCAGTAATTCTACTTTCAGGTATATAACCAAAAGAAATGAAAACAAATATATAACAAAACCTTGTCCACCAAAGTTCAAAACATTACTCATAGTAGTCAAAAAGTAGAAACAATCTACATTTCTTCTTTTTAAAAGAAATATTTCATTTATTTATATATTGGCCACATGGCATGTGGAATCTTAGTTCCCCAACCAGGGATCAAACCCATGCCCCCTGCATTGGGAGCTCAGAGTCCCAACCACTGGACCACCAGGAAGTCCTAATCCACATTTTTATTAGCTGATAAATGGACAAAGAAAATGAGGCCTACTGATACAATGAAATGTTATTCAGCCATTAAAAAAAAGATTGATACATGTTACAAAGGGAATGCCCCGGAGGAGTGTATGGCAACCCACTCCAGCATTCTTGCCTGGAGAATCCCATGAACAGAGGAGCCTGGCAGGCTATATAGTCCATGGGGTCGCAAAGAGTCAGACATGACTGAAGTGATAAGCACATGCACACAGTGTGAATGAACCCCAAAAGCAGTGTGCTAAGTAAAAGACGCTAGTCACAAAGACCACATATTATTTAATTTCATTTACATGACATATCCAGAATAGGCAAATCTATACAGAGAGAAAATAGACTGGTAGTTGACTAGAGTTGTGATGAGGGAGGTGATAATGATGAATGACTGCTAATGGATACAAGTTGTCTTTACAGGATGGAACAAACGTTCAACAATTACATTATGGTGGTGTTACACAACGGGGTAAATATACTAAATATCACTGGATTGTATACTTTAACCTAGTAAACTGTCAACAAAACTGTTAAAATAAATTATATGTGTATACACACACACACACACACACACATAATTAATATGGAGATAATTTTTTACCACAGGTGAAAATCCAAAAGTTATAATGAAATTATAAAAATGTGATTTCATAGAACTAAAGCAATACCAAGACATCAACAAAATATATGCAACATGCCTGTAAAAGTCCTCCATCCCTCAAATGCAAAAAATTCCTAAAAATTTATTAGAAAATGACAAACAGTCCAATATAAAATGGGGGAATATGATAAACAGGAAATTCAAAGAAAAGAAAATGCAATGTCCAAAAACAAGATGGATAAACTCAGCTGTCTAAAAAAATGCTAATTAAAATGAATGAGATTTACCATTTTTATCCATCCATTTGTCAAAATGAAGAAGGGTAATAAAATTGGAGATTAATGAGGATGTAGAGAAATTAATATGCTGTTTTCCAGATTGTTAACTGTTACAACTTTTTTGGAGTACCTAGCAAAATTTCAAACATATAAATTCCACATTTTAAATTTTATGTTTAGAACAAGCACTAAAAACTTATGAATATGTATATATATGTATGTACACATATACACACAGAGGAATATTTGTTACAGTACTGCTTTTAAGTACAACACCCTGAAACCAATCTGGATGGCCATCAATTGAATATGATTTAGCTATCCATAATTGTTATGGCATACATATAGTATAGAATACTTTGCATCTACTACAAAGAATGAGTTATGTCTACATGTATGACTTGGAGTGATATTCACAATATAATCTTTAGGGAAACAGTCAGTTGCAGAATAGACTGAGCAGTGTGATTCTCTCTTTGTTAAAAAAAAAAAAAAAGTATGTATGTTGTTAGTGCCTTTCTCCTTCCACTGGGATATGCTTTGATGATGAAAAAGACTTTTGCCTATTTTTTTTATTTCAATATCACCTGTGCCTAAAACAGTGTCTGACATATAGTAGGTGCTCAACATTTAAGTTCAATGAATGAGAAATTGCTCGTCTATTTTTGTAGGAGCAAGGAGAAGAGGGTGGAAGGGTCCCCTCCAGGCTATTAATTTCAGCTGCCTCTGCAGAAAAAAATTACTGAGAAGTACTGGGAGAGATCATTAACATTTTCTTTATACAACTTTGTTTTAGCTCACCTAACAACAAATTTATTTGTTTTAGAATACAAAAATATTAAAAAGATAATGTCAAAGGGGGAAAATAAAGGTAAGGTATGAATGCCATCACACAGGGAGACACACTCAACTCCATCATACACACTTTTGGGTAGAGATGGGACAAGGAGGTCAGAGCCAACTGGGTTGTGACTGGGGGCAGAAAAGGCGAGAGCTTGCGGGACTGGGTAAGTGCAGACACCTTCTTTTCCTTACATTCAATTAGGGACAGTTCATGGATGCTGACTGCTTTAGAACTACTGCTCTTGGTTTCAAAGAAGAGCACATTCACCACTTGGTTTCTGGAATTATTTCATCTTGTTTATACCAGTGAGTAACAGGTAAGTTGTTTTCTTCAATCCCAAGCCTGCTCTTAGGCCCTCTGGACTGGTTCTACATAGTCACCAGTACCAGAGCTCAGAAAGCTCCTTAGAGTATACACACCTTTGGTAAAGAGGCCTGAAGCACGTTGCCCTAGTTATTTGGTACTGGAAAAATCGGGGGGTCGTACCATAACTCATTCTGATGTAAGCTCCTCGATTGCTACCTTCTTCGTAATAATTAGACGCAGAAAATATAGTAATAACCTGGTTAAAGAAAAAGAATGTCAGGTTCACATACAGTTAGTTCTCAAAAGGTCCTTCAGTAAAGTCAGAAACAGCTTAATTCTTAAAAACCGAAAATCATACGAAGTTCAAAATTCGTATAAATTATCAAAGTCTAATGGGATTTCCTGTGAATCCACAGGAATAGAAGTAAGGTTTTTAAATCATTGTCCCCATGAGTACTAACTTCTAGCCACTCATCCCCACAGTGCATGGCCTTGCAATCCTATGTTCAATTTCAGTTCCTTACTGCTCAGTTTTGTAAATTTCGATTTTCCAGCAGGGTAAAGCTTTTATTTTTCTTTCCTTATGATATTTGAGCATCCAAAATAAAACTTGTGTAATATCACAGTCCTTTTGTCTGTAGCTGGCTGATTTACAGGGCTCAGGGCCCCCATCAAACCAGTGCTTCAAGGTCAGAGAAATAGTGGCTAGATAAGGGACCATGATCACTCTGTTGGGAAGGAACAAGTCTTGGGGGTGTGATGGAAGATGAGGAGTCTTGGGAGCATAATACTTCTTAGTGACAGGAAAGCTGCTTTAGACCTAGTCCTGCCCGAATGTGCAAGTCACTTCAGACAAGCCACTGCTTTTTTCTCTTTTAATTACAAATAAACCCTAAAGAATACTTGCCTTACCATCTCGCAAAGGATGAGACTCCAATGAATTAAGAGTTAAGAAAAGTGCAAGTGATAAAACAGAAGGAAAGGCCAAGAAATTTGGTATTCCTTTTTAATTACTGCTGTTCACTAAGAGAAAGGGGGGGCACCCCAGGACAACTTGGGACCAGAAACCAGCTCCTCAGGCCTACCTCTCTAGCCTATCAGACACCACTGAAGAAGGAGAACACACTCCATTTCAGTGGCTGCTGCCAAACTGCGCCCAGTGAGGGACTCGGTAGAGCTCCCCAGTCAGGGAACAGAAGGGTGGTGTGTTTTGTGGCTCTGTCCCGCACAGGCAAGCACAAAAATAAAAGAGAGCAAAGGAGATTCACTGCCACCTTTCTGTGTTCTGGGAGGATACAGACACTCTTCACCCCACTACTGGAGACTTGTCTTGCGATCAGCATGAAACAAAGCCTTTGTGTGTGTACTTAGGGTCCTGTGTCAGTTTCTATCGCTGGGATTAGGAAGATCAGGGAAATAAACCAAGTATCTCTTGGGGTAAGGGACAATGAACCTCCTTCAAACAACCTCTGTGAACCTGACAGTCTCCTGTTCTTGCCTACCAAAGCATGGAGTTCTGTTCTGGGACTAGGGAAGACATCTTCCCATGGCCTTGAGGTCAGACACATCCTGTAAAGAAAGACTAGGCCTCGGGGGAGGGATGTCGGTGAGGAGGTCACCCACACTGTTAGCTTACCTTCCCATCGTGGCAGATTTCATACCCATCAGGCTTACATTCATGAGATCTAACAAGCATCTTCAAATGGTATTTATTAAGAATCTTGGCGGTGACGTCTGGTCCAAAGTAGCAGCCTCCTCCTCGGTTCGTGTTTGGGTAGCAGCCTCTTTTGCCTCTGGGATCACTCCAAAGGATATCGACAACCTAGGAACAACAAACCAGATTAGGCTGTCACTGACAAGTGAGAGTTTATCTTTCTATAGTTCAACTTCTTTTCCAGAAACATTAACCCAAGTTATCACAAAATCTACTATTTCTCACCATTTCCTAACTCTAATCCTCTTTCAAAACTGTTTCATATTCATCTCCTCCATGAATCTTTTCCAAAATAATTTCAATGCCCATAGCCACCACAATCCCATTCTACTCATCCCCAGTAACCAACACAGCAATATTTAGTAATCATGAAGAATCAGCCTTTGGACTTTTTTAAAATCTACATTTTAAAAATTCTATCTCCATTATTTCATAATTGCTGAATCTACAAGCTCTTTTCTCTTAAAAAGAACTTCAATGCCATGTTCAAAGGAGAAAGTCATTTCCCACAATGAACACACATTTATTTGTTGTTTTCAGTATGTTCAAACAGATATGCTAGGTCTCCCAGCTATGGTTTTGGCCCTGGTTTTCGTCCTGTTGAATAAACAGCATGAGAAGGCCTTTCTCCATCACAGATATAGTCAACTGTTCATCCAAGAATAGCTTCTAGAGCATCGCCTTCACTTTTTGCCCCGCCCCTCCTTGATGAGTTCATTCTCAGCTTCAGCACTATATTTAGCCACTAACTGGTTTCCACAATGTATTCTCTTGAATCCACAAGTATGTTATTAGTATAATATTTCCTTTTCGAGTTGAAACAGAAAATGCAGGCTGCATGATGCTCAGGACTGAAGACCCAAGTTTCTAAGAATTTTTCATAAAATTTGGGGGCTCCCTGTTTGAACCTCTGATCTACATAAAACATTTCTTTATTTAAACATCTCCTACGGGAGCTTCAGCAGTAGTGTGAAAAACTAGATTTAGAGCTAAAGCTATGCAACCTTGGAGATCAAACCAGTCAATCCTAAAGGAAATCAGTCCTGAATATTCACTGAAGGACTGATGCTGAAGCTGAAACTCCAATACTTTGGCCACCTGATGCAAAGAACTGACTCATCTGAAAAGACCCTGATGCTGGGAAAGATTGAAGGTGGGAGGAGAAGGGGATGACAGAGGATGAGATGGTTGGATGGCATCACCGACTTGATGGACATGAGTTTGAGCAAGCTCCAGGAGTTGGTGATGGACAGGGAAGCCTGGCGTGCTGCAGTCCATGGGGTCGCAAAGAGTCAGACACAACTGAGTGACTGAACTGACTGATGCAACCTTGAAAAAAATCTCTGGGCCTCATTTTCTTTAAAATCAGAGGTTTGGGCCAGATGATTTGTAAAGTATTGCAAAGTTCTAACAGACTTTATTTTCTAATTTTTCATAGTCAAATAGACTGTATTTTCCACATGTTTCCTTGGAGGGCATGAAGAAGCATGTATTTTAAGTTGTGTGGTTATTCCAGTGAATCCAAGTCAGATCTTAAAAAGAAGACCATCTCACACCAGTCAGAATGGCACCATCAAAAAGTCTACAAACAATAAATGCTAGAGAAGGTGTGGAGAAAAGGGAACCCTCTTACACTGCTGGTGGGAATGCAAACTGGTACAGCCACTATGGAGAACAGTGTGGAGATTCCTTAAAAAACTGGAAATAGAACTGCCATACGACCCAGCAATCCCACTGCTGGGCATACACACAGAGGAAACCAGAATTGAAAGAGACACATGTACCCCAATGTTCACTGCAGCACTGTTTACAATAGCTAGGACATGGAAGCAACCTAGATGTTCATCAGCAGACAAATGGATAAGGAAGTTGTGGTACATACAGACAATGGAATACATTTGAGTCAGTTCTAATGAGGTGGATGAAACTAGGAGCCTATTATACAGAGTGAAGTAAGTCATAAAGAGAAACACAAATACTATATATTAACATATATATATGGAATTTAGATGATCCTATATGCAAGGCAGCAAAAAGAGACACAGATGTAAAGAACAGACTTTTGGACTATGTGGGAGAAGAGGGTGGGATGATTTGAGAGAATAGCATTGAAACATGTATATTACCATATGTAAAATAGATGACCAGTGCAAGTTTGATGCATGAAGCAGGGCACTCAAAGCCAGTGCTCTGGGACAACCCAGAGGGATGGGGTGGGGAGGGAGGTGGGAGAGGGGGTTCAGGATGGGGGACACATGTACACCCATGGCTGATTCATGTCGATGTATGGCAAAAACCACCACAATATGTAAAGTAATTATCCTCCAATTAAAATAAATTAAGTAATCTTAAAAAAGAAAAAAAAGACCAGAAATGGCTGTCCCACTAAACCTGACCCATTTACAGGTTTGGTATTGAAGGGGAGCTAGAAATAAGTGAGGGGAAAGACAGTGAGGTGGAGAGAAAAGAAAAACTGTTCTGGAATGCTAACTATCTCGTCAGAACTGGAGAAACCTTGCACCGGGCATATCCCAAACACTTGAAGATGACTGATTTTTTGATGACTGATTTCAGTGAAAATTAAAACCACACAAAGAAAAGTAGTATCAGGATTCCCCTTTCTCCCCCATCAAATTCTAACATGGGCAGAACCCTACCCTACAAATAAATACAATGAAATCCATTTATTTTGCTGGTGTTCATAACAAAAATAACATTTGCATTTGAAACTGAGTCATATCTGAATTTTACACCATGAATTCATGTTTTGGAGACATGATTTGACCTTTAATAAAATGAAAGTGAAAACATGGAACACAAGGAGGTGCATTTTATAAGGAGAGAATTAACTTCTAAATTCCTACATGAGATGCAAGCCATTTACAGCCAAAATTACCCCAGGAAAACATTCTAAATTACTCTTGAAGCACATTATACATGATTTTGTATACGAAACATTATACAAGCATAGGGATGTGTGAACATTTTATATATGTGATAATGTACAATATATGAATTATATGAAACTAAAATTTTACACTTTTTTCTCCTTTTTGCCAGATGCATATAGTTGAAATCTACATAAATTAAATGTACATATGCTGGAACTCTGTTGAACTAGAATAAGCACTGGCCATGAAAAGCTCTTCAGGTATGTGTCACCTGGGAACCTACTCGGGCCTTAGCTGACTCCTCAACGAAATGAGGAAGATATAGGTAACATTCACTTTTCTTTGGTTCAAAGTCATAAAGGGTCAAAAGGGGTATTAATTTTATAAAAGTGAGCTTCTTTAGAATCATCCATTCAATGAATTCTGCAATTCTTTTCTTTGTCCAGAATTCATCCACTTGACTAGGTTTACCCAGTCCATGACCACAATACAGATCTAATTCTGAGGCTCACAAAGAATGCTATAAAGGGCCCTTTGCTGGTGAAACAAATTCCTCTGTCTTCTCAACAACACCCTCTCCTCTGAAATGCAAGGGCCTTTGGGGTGGTGAGGGCATGAAAGAGTATTTACAACATCTCTTCCTGAAAATTTTCAGGCCAAAAATTGGAAAGGTTTTACTGAATGACAACTTTTATATGACCTGGTCAACAAAACTCTATTTGTGTCTCAGCCTTTAAACCTCTTAAATCCAAAATAAATCCTGCAAGAAGTGTCCCATGCCTGTCTACAGTTTTAAGTAATCCTGTTTCCAAAAGTATGCTTTGGGGAGAGATACTAACTCTGAAAGATATGTTGAAATGCTTCTCTTCTAAGTCACTTATAGTGTAGATTCACTTCTGTATGTTCCGTTAGTTATGTGTCTTCCTTCCAGCTTTTGAACATGTCATTTTAAAAGCTGTGCTCAATTGGGAAGACCCAGAGGGATGGGATGGAGAGGGAGGTGGGAGGGGGGATCAGGATGGGGAACACATGTAAATCCATGGCTGATTCATGTCAATGTATGGCAAAAACCACTACAATATTGTAATTAGCCTCCAACTAATAAAAATAAATGGAAAAAAAAAGAAAAATAAATAAATAAATAAAAGCTGTGCTCAGCGCAAACCTTCCAGCAGGTACCTGGATGTCTTCAGAGGCCTACTCCTGTCTACCTATCACCTTGTTGAACAAGGGGAGACTAGACTAGTTCATTTCTTTCCTGAGACCTCCTACCACTCTTGTCATCTTTCCCTTCAGAAAAAGAGCTTGGGCATTAAAGTCAGGCCTGGGATCAAATCCTGCTCTATCATTCAGTGACTAGCCAAGTGACTACAAAATTTAAATTGCAACTGTTTAAAATTACAACTCTGTCCCCTACACCTCAAGTTCATGGTTTCTCCTAACCTTGTTCTAGTTTTAATTTTTTCCATAGAACGTCTCACTTAACATATTTTCTTACTATTATATAATTATAAATGTAATATAAATAACATGACTTCATATATACATATATATTTATGTTATTTAGCTCCTATGCCTAGAACATGAACTCCATGAGGGAATAGATCTGAGTTTACTTTCTCAAAAGCTTAGAACAGTCCCTGACACATAGTAGGTACTCAACAAATACTTGTTAAGCAAATTAAGAGATGGGAGTCACTCAGGATATAAATAATTAAAATTATTTTTTAAACCTTTCTGGCCTCCTTCTTACACATCTGTCCTAAAGAAAGAGGTTACGCTTGTTTCTATACAATGACTCAGCTTTGAGTACACATATTCCCCCTACATCTCAGGGAATATAAGATGAAACTTATGTTATAGTCCTCTGCCAGGAATCATGCACTTCCATGATTATGGAACAAACAGCCTATGATCTTTATTGCAATATAGCTCATAGATATTAAGAAATAAAACAACTGTGTTTTTAATCGGAAAATTTCAACTCTAACTAAAGTGTGCATGACCATGACATACTAACAAATGAGGGGAAAAAATTAAAGGTACAATTGAAATTATTAAAATATTGGGAATGAAATCCTGGTCAATTTTACCCTGTGTCAGTTCCAGTCATGTACACTGAGTCTGTAAGACACCTCATCTACGTTGTTGGAATGAGAGGAGGTTCTATTATAGAATAATGGCCATCAGTTTCCTCCCTTTCACTTCTTAAGGCTCCATCCCTCTATAATTCTAACTCATCCAGACTTCCAGATGCCATGATTTTCTTCTTGTGCAACTCCAATCTTTTTGGCATCATCCTTTTTATTCAACATAACCTTTGTTCTTTGGATTATGGATATCAAAATTTAAGAAGGCATCCTTTCCTACTTGCTGTAGGATGCCTCTTATACTTGGTCTGACTTTTAAATATTTTGGATGCACAAGTCAGTGATGAATTCTATTTCTCCCTTACCATCTCTTCCCTCTCCCTCTCTATCCTCCCTCTTCTCCTTCTCCTTATTGATTAGACTGTGTTTTACATTTTCTAAAAATCACATTTTCAGAAATCATATTTTAGTTCAACATTTTCAGCAATCAAGGTATAAGGGTACAGAATCAAGAAATGAAGACTTCTTGGAGGTAAGCAATTAGAAGGCGGCTAGCAGTTTCATAATACTAGTAGCAAGAAGAGACCAGCTAGATGTTTAATTGATAGAATCAGGGAAACGAACAGATGAGAAAGAACCTTCTGAGGGCCAGAACAAGCCTTGAAGATTGTCAACACTGTCTTTCCTGCAAAGTTCAATTTTAATGTAATCAGATTGTGGAGCTATTTTGTGAGCCTCAGGGCATTATTAAAAACAATAGCATAATCAGCTAGCAATTAGTGAAGGCTAATACTGGGTCTGATACAAAAAGAGGCAGATGGACCAAAGCTTAAAGGAGAAATCAGGGGAAAAGATAGTTGAAGACAGCCTAGTTAAAGCTACAACCATCTGTGGCAGTCAGGGAAACTATGCATGCCCAAGGCAGGACCTCGTGATGCATGACATCAGAAGCTACATACCGAGGAACAGACTTCACCAAATTAGTCCCGACAAGCCAGTAAACAAATAAATGAGCAAAAAAAAAAAAAACAACAAGCAACAACAAGCCCCAGAGGAGCATGGGAAAAATTAAAGTTACTATATTGCCTAAAATATCCAGTTTTCAACAAAAAATTACAACACATGCAAAAAAAAAAAAAAATTCACAGGGAAAACTAAGCAGACAATAGAAATTGCCTTTGAGGATTAAGAGTAGACAACAAACTGTGGGAAATTCTTAAAGAGATGGGAATACCAGACCACCTGACCTGCCTCTTGAGAAACCTGTATGCAGGCCAGGAAGCAACAGTTAGAACTGGACATGGAACAACAGACTGGTTCCAAATAGGAAAAGGAGTACGTCAAGGCTGTATACTGTCACCCTGCTTATTTAACTTACATGCAGAGTACATCATGAGAAAGGCTGGGCTGGATGAAGCACAAGCTGGAATCAAGATTGCCGGGAGAAATATCAATAACCTCAGATATGCAGATGACACCACTCTTATGGCAGAAAGCAAAGAAGAACTAAAGAGCCTCTTGATGAAAGTGAAAGAGGAGAGTGAAAAAGTTGGCTTAAAACTCAACATTCAGAAAACTAAGATCATGGCATCTGGGTCCCATCACTTCATGGCAAATAGATGGGGAAACAGTGGAAACAGTGAGACTATTTTTTTGGACTCCAAAATCACTGCAGATGGTGATTGCAGCCATGAAATTAAAAGATGCTTACTCCTTGGAAGAAAAGTTATGACCAACCTAGACAGCATATTAAAAAGCAGAGACATTACTTTGCCAACAAAGGTCTGTCTAGTCAAAGCTATGGTTTTTCCAGTAATCATGTATGGATGTGAGAGTTGGACTATAAAGAAAGCTGAGCGCCGAAGAACTGATGCTTTTGAACTGTGGTGTTGGAGAAGATTCTTGAGAGTCCCTTGGACTGCAAGGAGATCCAACCAGTCCATCCTAAAGGAAATCAGTCCTGAATATTCATTGGAAGGACTGATGCTGAAGCTGAAACTCCAATACTTTGGCCACCTGATGGGAAGAACTGACTCATTTAAAAAGACCCTGATGCTGGGAAAGATTGAAGGCAGGAGGAGAAGGGGATGACAGAGGATGAGATGGTTGGATGGCATCACCGACTCAACGGAAATGAATTTGAGTCCATCACCGGGAGAAGGTGATGGACAGGGAGGCCTGGCGTGCTGTAGTCCATGGGGTGGCAAAGAGCTGAACACGACTGAGTGACTGAACTGAACCGAACTAGCAGACAAGTATTTCAAATCAATTATTATACATATATATAAAACACTTCACTGAATAAGAACAGAATACATTTTCTTCTCAAGAGCACACAGAGCATTTTTCAAGACAAACCATATGCTAGAGCATTAAAAAAAAAAAAAAGCCTCAATAAGTTTTAAAAGGATTGCAATCATGCTAAGTATGTCCTTCAACCACAAATTCAAGTAGGAATAATTAAGAGAAGGAAATATGAGAAACTCACAAATAAGCAGAAATTAAACAACATATTCCTAAATGACATATATGTTAAAAAGTATAATTAGAAAATTCTTTGAGATGACTGAAAACAAAAGCACAACATAGCAAAACTCACAAGATGGAACTAAAGCAGTACTCACAGGGAAATCTATAGCTTCATTAGCAAAGGATAAAGAGTTCAAATGAATAACACTTTCACCTTAGGAAACTAGAAAAAGAAGACCAAAATAAATCTAAATCAGAAGGCAAGGAAAAAATAAAGACTAAAGCAGAAATAAATGGAAAGAACAGAAAACAATAGAGAAAGTAAAAAAAAAAAAAATTGATTCTTTGAAGAGACCAATAAAACAGAAAATCTTAGTGAGACTGACCAAGCAAAAAGAGACTCAAATTACTAAAATCAGAAATAAAAGGATGCATCGCTAACAAAGAAATTTCAAAATATTTTTTTAATAAATATATTTCATATATATGTATATGTTACAATCAACTTTAGGCTAACAAATTAGATAAACTAGATGAATGGACAAGTTTCAAGAAAGACACAAACTATCAAGGATACCACGATACAACTACTCAAGAAGTAAAAAATCTGAATAGAACTATAGCAAGAAAGAAGACTGAATTAGTCATTTTAAAACTGCCTACAAAGAAAAAAGCCCAGGCTCAGATGGTTTCACTGATGAATTCTACTACACATTTGAAGAATTAACATCAATCCTTCACACAAACTCCTCCACAAAATAGAAGAGGAGATAATACTTCCTATCTCATCCTATGAGGTCGATTTTAAAATAATACCAAAGACATCACAAGAAAGAAAACTACAGACTAATATCCTTTATGAATATAAATATAAAAATCCTCAAAAAGTAGCAAAATGAAGCCAACAACAGATAAAATGGATTATATGCCATGACCAAGTGGGATTTATCCCAGAAATGTAAGATTGGTTTAACATCTGAAATCAATCAATGTAATACACCACATTAGTAGAATAAAGAACAAACAATAACATGATCATCCTAACAGATACAGAAAAGCATTTGACAAAAGTCCAACACTCTTTCATGGTAAAAAAACACCCAAGAAAGTAGGCACAGAAGAGAAATTCCTCAATTTGATGAGGGATAGTTAACACATAAACAAACAACTAATATACTTAATGGGAAAAGACTGAATGCTTCCCCCTAATATTAGGAATTAGACAAAGATGTCTACTCTGACCACTTCTATTTTTCAACACTGTATTAGAGGTTCTAGACAGGACAATGAAGCAAGAAAAAGAAAAAAAAGGTAGCCAGATTGGAAAGAAAGAAGCATGTTCTTGTTTATATTTAATACAAAGTCCCAGGGAATCCACTAAAAACCATTAAAATAAACAAGTTTATCAAGGTTCACAACATGAGATCAGTATATAAAAGTCAATATATACAAGCAATGAACAATCCAAAATGCAATTGAGAAAACAATTCTATTTAATATAGTGTCAAAAGTATTTGGGAATAAATTAGGAATAACTTTAACAAGTATTTCCATGTATGTTATTACAAAGCACTGTTGAAATGAAAGATCTAAACAAATGGAAAGACATCACACATTCATGGAATTAAAGATGCAATATTGTTAAGATTGCAATAGTAACTAAATTGATCCACAAACTCAAGGCAATCCCTACCAAAATTCCAGCTCTTTTTTTTTGGTAGAAATTGACAAGCTGATTCTAAAATTCATATGGAAATTCAAGGGACCCAGAATAGTCACAACAATCTTGAAAATGAAGAAAGCTGGAGAACTCACACTTTCCAGTTTCAAAGCTTTCTACAAAGCTATATTGATCAAAACTGTGTCATCCTGATATAAGGATAGACATATAGATCATTGGATAGAATCAAGAGTTTAGAAATAAACCTTCATATTTATGGTCAATTGATTTTTCATAAGGGTGCCAAGAAAACTCAATGAGAGGAAGTCTTTTTAACAAATGGTGCTGGGATAATTAGATAGCCACATGCAATAAAATGAATTTGGACACCTACCGCACACTATCCACAAAAATTAATTCAAAATGGATCAGACACCTAAATGTAAGAGCTGAAACTATAAAATTTTCAGAGGAAAACACAGGAATAAATCTTCACAGTTTGGGGTTAGGCAATGGCTTCTTAGATACAACACCAAAACTCAAAGCAAAAGCATTAATCTTTTATTCTGACTGAGTAAAAGGAGCCAGAGACAAAAGATCACACACTGTATGAGTCCTTTTCTATAAATGTCCAGAATAGACAAATCTACTAAGACCAAAATGTCTAATCTGCGGGGATGGGAAGAGAATGGGAAGTGACTGGTAATAGGTATGTGAAGTTCCTTTTTCAGGTGATGAAAATATTCTAAATTTAGATTGTGGGGATAGTTGTACATTTTGAATATACCAAATTCAATGAATTATATACTTTAAGTGAGTGAATTATATGGTATTTGAATGATATTTCAATTAAGCTGTTAAATATAGTAATGGATTTAGAGAAAAGGATATGATCTGCTTAGAAAGGTAAGTCACTTATATATCATTAGGGACAAAATCATCTACACTGCATCTTCACTGCCACTTTAGTGAACAGTCTGATTACTTACCTGCTCCCATTCCTGCTTTGTTAATTGTTCAGAAAAGGATCCACTTGTTCTGATTCCCAATAAACTGGTTGTACCCAGTTTATTTTTCTTCTCAGCACAGTCTCCATCCATTGGAATTGGTGGCATCAGCACAGATCTCATCTACAAAATAAATTCATGCTTTGGCCAAACCCTATGCTTAGTGTGCTACATGTAGAAACTTCAGCACTAGTTGCTATTTTGTCTATATTATTGTGCCTCAACTCAATGGAAAATACATGACCACCTGTTCCATCTCACCTACCTCCTTCATCTTACTGATGCACTGATCTCTATAAACTGAGCCTGTTAAGCTCTGTTTGTACATTTTTCAACTAGAGACACTGTCTTACAGGGAAAGTTCCCCATTAGAGTTTCTGAAAGACCCCAGAGGCACAGATGTCAGTGGAGACATGTTCTTTGGCGTTATGACGGGAAATGGAAGATGCTAAGGGAAAACTAGTCTCCCTCTGACCCTTTATCTATACATGGACCTAAGAGAGAACTAATAGGCTTGGAGTTCAGAAACACCTCTTAAGAGGATGACTGCTTTTCTTTTTGTTGTGTTTTCCAGGAGAAATGAGAGAAAGTACATCTATGTCCAAGGAAGTTCACAAAGGGGACATAAATTGAAAACTTTGGAAGCCTTCTGACAAGTGCACTGGGTTCTCAGTCTGACCTGCCAACAACTGAACATTACATCTAATCCTAGTAACAAAGGTGATGTATTTCTCTGGAAACAAAATGTCTTTCTGATAGTACATCAATTACTATAATCCCTTCTATGTTCCCTTACATAATTTGAGACTGCAATTTTATACTTGTTTCTTTGTAGCACCACACCTTTATACAAAACAATTTGAAGCAATGGTTCTATCACATTGGAAGCCTTAGTTCAGTGATGAATAATTCTCTGAGGTAGGCACTTAAGTTTCTTCTATAAACTAAGGTGTATATAAAATCTTACCTTTATTTTTCAAAAATAAAAGCAAACCATATTCTGAGGTCCTATCTCATTGAGATGGCTGGAATTCAATTTCAGCTATTATTAGTGAGCTGGGCTTCCCTGATGGCTCAGAGGTTAAAGCGTCTGCCTGCAATGCGGGAGACCTGGGTTCGATCCCTGGGTCGGGAAGATCCCCTGGAGAAGGAAATGGCAACCCACTCCAGTATTCTCGCCTGGAGAATCCCATGGATGGAGGAGCCTGGTGGGCTACAGTCCATGGGGTCGCAAAGAGTCAGACACGACTAAGCGACTTCACTTCACTTCACAGCCTACCTCCCTGTCTCCCCCCCAGCAAATGTCTCCAGGTCTTAGGCAGAGCAAAGTATTTTGGGAGGACACTCTGGACTTAGGTCTACACAACTCACTTCTGATAAGGTCATCGGGCAGGACAAAGCCACACAGTCTCTTAAGTACTGTGGCTCTTCTGTTTTCAAGGCCATGTGGGATCAGGACACTTTGCCCAGTCCCTACTGGGTGCCACATCATCATTTTCTCCTGGGGGTCCTACTAGCCATCTCTTCCCATAACCTCTGCCAAGGAGTTTGAAGAATACTAAACCAGAGGCTTAAGTATTATAGTCTTCCTTCTCTGTCCCTCTGCATTCACCATCCCCCCTTCCCAACCTGCCCACCTTACAAAATACCTTTAATGAACCTGCAGTGGAGGTTGTCATTGAGTTCCCCCAATTCTACCCCTCCCCCATGAACAACTAAATCATACAGCAGGTGTGAACCAGGAAGCATGTTCATCCCTATATTTGGAGGTCCAAACAGACGGGCAAGTGGGGGTTATAAAACTAACTTGAAAATCTGTTTTTGTATCTCATCTGGTAGAGTTCCAAAAGGCTTAAACCTACTACTTTCATTACAGTTCAATTATATTTCACACAAAGAACATGTGCTACCAGTTCAACTTCATTCTAGCAGGGTAGACAAAAAACATACAAGTCAAATTTCTACCTTTAAAGCCAGTCTTAACAGTATGTGGAACAATGATCCCCGAAGTGGGTGAAATGTGAGGTATCCTGGGAAAATTTCTGGCCTCAAAATTTCTCCCCAAGGTCTCTCTTGGTGACTGAAATTTAAACCTCAGTTTTAAGTATCATGAAAAAGAGGACGGAGTTGGAGAAGAGAGCTTTATGTTCAGAGCTTACTCTCTGCCATATTTTTCATCTAGGTGGTTATATTTAATCTTCCCAGCAATCCAATATGGTAGGTATTTTTTAGCTTTAGTGCATAGATGTGGGAACTGAGGCTTAAAAATCATTGGTACCTTACCCAGTCACCCAGCCAGGAAGGGGTAGAAGCAGTATGTAATAGATGTAATGTTAGCTACATCTGTCTGATGTCAGAGCTTCACAGTGTTTAGTAGGTTAAGGTGGCTCTCACTTTAGGGTCTCCACAGAAATAGTAATGGACATTTCAGAGAAACGCTGTTAATATCTCAAAAAGCCCGAGAGAGGACTGGCTTCTCAGGCTAACCTCAGGAAAGGAAAAGTTTTCAATCTGATCAATTAGTAGTGGCTGCCACGGCTGATTAGTGCTGTTGTCACAGGGCCAGTGGTGGTGGATTGCCGCCTTCCCACCATGCGCTTGCCAATATTTGACTGACAAAAACATCATGTTCCCTTGCTCTTGGCTAGAATCATATCCACTCATTATGTTAACAATTACTGTCTCATGTTGATTCAAACATCTTATTGGCTTGACTATTTGCTGAGATCCTAAGAAAGGTACCTTAAATTCGGGTGGCCTTAAAATTTATTGCAACTGGGATACTTCTGAGAGTAAAGGGAGGTGGTATTAACACCTACACCAAGACAACAGGTGTAAACCAGGAAGTATGGTCATCACTGGGTGAGGCTGGGGAGGGGGTATGTAAAATCAGTACAGAATCAGGAAAGGAGTTGTAAAAAAAGTTTTTATCCAGTTTTACCTTAGGTTTGCCCTACCTCAGTCTTAAATCTCTTAGGAAATATTCAACAAACATTAATACTGACTACATCTTAGGTGCTGGAGTTATATCAGTGAACTAGAGAAGCAGGGGAAGGTGGTAAACAAATAGTACCACAATTGCTTATTTAATTTTGCTAACTGTTATGAAGGATAGGTACAAGGGGCTTGAGAGCATACGGACGGGGACCTGATCTAGTCTGGAGGTCATGGAGGGCTTTCCAGGGGAGGGGTATGTTTAAGCTGAAATTAGAAGAATGAGAAGGAGTTGGCGACAATATAATCATTCATAGGTATTTAAAGGTATAAGGACTCTTGAAAACTCAAGGTGAACAGGAATCACATGTCCACATCAAATTAAATTCTAGTTCTAGATTCCCCTTGCATAGATTGGTAGGAATCTGCTTAACAGTCCTGAGGAGCAAGGTTCAGGTTTCTCACTAGGACTGCACATGATCACCGGGCTCAGAGCTGCCACTGGTTGTCATGCCCAGGTGGTTCCCCTAGTCTGGGGGCATTGGCTGGGCTCTTGACATGCGGAAGGCAATTCCAGTCACTCTGCAAAGCCCCACCAAAGAAGCCTTTCACCAAGCCTCAGAGCTTCAGGCCCCACACAGCCATTTCCCTCAGAGGGTCGATACATATTCCTGCTCTGCTTCTGCTGTATTGAATATCGTTACTTAGGATTAAAATATTAAACTACCCCCCCCCAAAAAAATATCCTGAGCCATTTGGAATATATATGGGAAATCACACCAATTCACAAACTGCTGTATGATTCTACTTCTATAAGGCTCCTAGAGGAGTCAAATTCTTAGAGCTATAACACAGAATGGTGGCTGCCAAGGGCTGGGGAAGGTGGAACTGGGAATTAGTGTTTAATGGGTAGTTTCAGTTTGGGAAAATGGAAAGTTTTAGAAATAGATGGTGGTGACAGTAGTGACGGTTGCACAATAATGTGAAAGTACTTAATGCCACTGAACTGCACACTTAAAAATCGTTAAAGGGGTAAACTTTATGTTGGTATATTTTAAAACATTAATTAATTAGAAATTTTAACTTTTCAAAAATCAGGATTTTTCACTTTTAGAAACTATTATGAAATGCCAATATTTTCCCACTTTCACCATGAATTTTTAAAAATATATTTTCCATATATAGACGTTGTCAATTTAGTTCTTTATCATGCAATCATGGATTTTCTTAAAATTTTTACTCATTTTTTCAGAGTTACAGCAATCATTAAAACACGGATCTATATAAAACAATACATGAAAGGAGGTATGTATCCCTTTGTAAATCTCTGAGACGACATTCATGCAAACATTGTTTCTTACTTTGTTTCTTTCTAAACGGTGGAGTAAATTCAAGTCTGTGGACTCTGATATCCCTCCATGTATGACCAGGACTTCATTGTCAATGATTGTACCAATTGGGAGCCAGGTATAAACCTCTTCCAAGATTTGTAAGATTTTTTTTCCGTGCAGCTGTAAGTAAGAGCTTGAGTAAGTTTGTTTTTCTGATAGCTTCAATTTTACTGAATAGTCCCAACATATGGACAAAAACCAACAGTTTTCATGCCACCCAAACTAGGTCAGGATGGACACACTAACCAACAAGCATGCATTAATCACGTCTTTTAAATTTTTTTTGATACTTTGACTTGCTGACCCAGGGGAAGAGACTGCCCCTCCCAAGACTAGTTAATTCCTAGAGATAGTAAGAAGTTGTCTTTTGTATGTAAAAGGGGGTGCCTTTTATATGCAAATCAACCTACCCAGAGCCCATCCTCCCAACTAGTCCTTTACAGATTTAACCAGCCTGCCAATGCAGGAGACATGAGAGACGTGGGTTCCATCCCTGGGTCAGGAAGATTCCCCTGGAGGAGGGCATGGCAACCCACTCCAGTATTCTTGCCTGGAGAATCCCACAGACAGAGGAGCCTGGTGGGCTACAGTCCATGGGGTCACAAAGAGTCAGACAACTGAGTACAGCACACCCAGGGCCACTATTTCCTGCTCCAATCACCCCAGGGCCAGCCAGATACCAGGCAACTGTGGACAGCTTGTAAGTCCCAGAGCCTGCTGAAATTACTCAAATGAGCCAATTCTACATCTGCTTACACTGCCTCACCCATTTCTTCCTGAGAAAACCACAATAAAGACTCTTGCCACTGCCTCTGACTGACCCTGAGGTGCAGCCCCATATGGTGTGGTGTACCACTGACTTCAGTTTCTAAGGAATTGTGAGTAAAAACTTTTCCCTTCATGACAGTCATTTCCATGTTTTACCAAACCTGAGTAAAACAAATCCCAGGTATCTTTGAAATAACAGAGTTTGTATCTGTGTTAAAACTCACACAGAAGTTACAATGAAAAAGCTTGGTTTAGTCCAGAAAGAAAAACAGGTCTTCACCATGGCCAGGGCTTCCTTTTGTGCTTTTATTGGCCCAGATTCTGATTAATTCTCCCATCATCCTTCTTGAAGCTTTTCCTTTTTTAAACTTCTATGTATAAACAGCAAAGAGGATGTAAAAAAAAAAAGTAGATGAGTCTTACCTTATATTTATGTAAAATTTCTTTCGTGAAGCCATACCTGAAAAAAACAATGGGATTTCAACTCTGTCACTGAATGCTGAAAGAGTTCCCTGTAACTCCCACTTACGTGAGTCAAGTCATGCAAAAAAGCAAGTCCTTAACATCTATCACAAGTATCAAGAACTCAAGCAACTAGACTTCAGTTGGAACTATTACTTACTCAAGTCTTTGCTAGGCACTATGGGAAAGAACAAAGGCAGCTGATGATGTCATCCCTACCCTCAAGGAGTTTAGAGTATAGCTGGGAAAAGAAGATAAATTTTCATGAAACCAATACAAGACAACTTAAGAAATATGTGGTAGGCACTGGTGTCTAAGTACTGCAAGTATCCACAGTGTGCTGTGGCCACTGAGGGAAGGTGTGTGGGAGAATGCTTTTCATTTATATAGAATTTCTCAGACATCCTATACCTTATGGTAAATGAATGATTAGGAGGGAAAAAAGACCAAACAAAGAAAAGCCTAGAAGGTAATAAGTTGGTTCTTAATACTCTCTCTGACATAGCTCATGTAATGGTATTGAAGGTTTTAATAAAAAGTATCAGGAAGTTTAATGCCTGAATAGCAGTCACTAAAAGGGATTTAATGATGAGATTTTTTCCCAATACTTTCTTTGCCTTAAGATAATAATATATATCTTGAAGTATAATAATATATCTTGAATAATATATACCCAACAAAGTGAAGTCAGAATGCAGCATACTCACTCCAGGTTTCCACACAAATCATGTCATGTGAAGCTTCTACAGTGTAAGTGATGTTTCCTAAAATGAACTCAGTCCTGCCTATTCAACAGCACCTCAAATCAGCTTACCCCCAACTGAACTCATCATTCTCCCTCAGCCCACCTTTCTGCTCTTATCATGTCCCCAATATCAGTGATATTGCAAATTCAACCTAGGAACCTGGAGGTCATCTTGATTCTCTCTTCTTTCAAGTCCTCCATATCATGTTACCAAGCCTTAAAAAATGCCTAAACTCCTCTTGAATCTATCTACTTCTTTGTGTCTCCATCTCCCAGTCTAAGTTAGAACCCATCATCTATCTCTTCAACTCTTATATTTCCTACTGGCATTCCCATATCCATTCTTGTCCCTCACCAAACTACTCTTATTGCTGCATCTTACAACACAAATTTTATAATACTCTTCAATGATTTTCTCCTGTCCTCAGAAGAAAGCTCAAATTCCTCTGCAATAATTTCTTACGTCTCCAGCCCTATCAGGTACCATCCTGTTCTTCAGTTTATGCTTCTCCTATTCTGAACTTCTCTCAAGTCTAAAAAGTCCTTTCTCAAGCTCTGCCTAAATTGTCTTCACTGTGGAACACTGTTTCCCATCCACTCCTGCCATGGTCCTCTCTTGGTTTCCTAATTCATCCTTCAGGTCTCAGGCTAATGCCATATTTCTACGGGAGAACCTTCCAACCACCCCTCAGACAGGCTGGATCTCCCTCTTTACAAATTCATCACACTTGAAAAACCTGCTCAACTTGTGTCTTCCCTGCTAGATGTAAATTCTAGGAGGGCAGGAGCCATGTCTCTTTCAGTAACCATTCAGCACTAGATGCTGAAGCTGAAGCTCCAACACTTTGGCCACCTGATGCATAGAGGTAACTCACTGGAAAAGTCCCTGATGCTGGCAAAGATTGAGGGCAGAAGGAGAAGGGGGTGACGGGAGATAAGATGGTTGGATGGCATCACCGACTCAATGGACATGAGTCTGAGCAAACTCTGAGAAATGGTGAAGGACAGGGAAGCCTGGCATGCTACAGTTCATAGGGTCACAAAGAGTCGGACAACTTAGCGACTGAACAGCAACAACAACAAATAGAACTGAATAGCTAAATAAATGGAAGAATAAATGGCATGCCCAAATAAATGTTTTGAGCTATATTACATATATGTATTGAGCTATATTGTGTATATATATGTATAGCCTCTGAAAATAGCCTTGGGATTTTTTTCCTTCATATTTAGCATTTTCTTCCAAACCTGAGGGTTAGAATTGAAACTCTTGTTTTCAGGCCAAGTGCCAAAACTCCCCTAAAGAGAAAACTCATCAGTTGCTGAGCTCTGATTCAGGCACTCAAAAGCCCAGGACTGAAGCATCTAACATGCCATGCCTTCTACTTCCCTAGTGCAAACTGGATTGTTTTTTCATAAAACAAGAAACAAAAGGAGGAGAGGAAGAAGGGGAGGAAGGGAAAGAAGAGAGGAGGAGGAGGAAAGAAAGGAAAGAAGAACATTTGTCACTTACTGTGCCTTTCACAGCAAAAACTGGTAAACCACTTAACCAATCTTTATTCCCCAAACTTCCAGTGAGTCAGATAGCTGAAATGCTATGTTACAGCTGTTCTCAAATATGTTTATGAACAACTATGCCAGAAGCAATCACCATGTCATAAAAAAAATATACACATTAGTGAAAAACACAGTACTAGTTTCCGAGACAACTTCTGAGGGAAGCCAAAAGAGTATCGAGAGAATGAGTCCATCTAAACCTGCTCAACCACACCTCCAAACCTGGCCTAACACGTCTAGAAAGCACATAATTTGGCTTGGGAAGGGTGGGCATGGGAGGAAGAACAAAATAGAAGGGAAAAGGAAGGATTGGAAGAAAAGATAGGAAGGGAATTTTAGAGCAATTTATACTCACACAGTAGAGGATTGAGGGAGGTAAACTGGGGTAAGAACTGAGATCTTCCTTGAGATTCTCATCCCTATTTCTCTACACTCACTTCTAACTCTCTGCTAGGAACTAAACACGGTAGCATCTTCCAAAACAGGAAACAAAAGAGGAAATCTACAGGGCTAGGTTACCTCATATTCATCATAAAATCCTCATGGTTGCCTCTGTTCAAGTGCAGGTCATTTGGGTACACAAGAAAACTCACAAACAGGATCATTAGGATCTCCATGGAATTTTTTCCTCGATCTACAAAATCACCGTTAAAAACATATGGGTTGCTCGCTGAGGGGAGACCATTCTGTGGAAGGAAGAGGGGGGGAAAGGAGCAGTTAAAAGAATGTACTTTTAAAAGTAAGGTTTTGTATTTAACGTTCACGTGGATATGGAGAAAAGAGGCTGAGTCAGTTCTTCCACTGGGAAAAATCTGCTCACCCACTCAAGCCAATTTTACTTTTCCAGGGCAAGAGTGAAAGGTTTCACTCTTCTCCTGCAAGAGACCTTTTGGAAGTAAAGAATTAGCTTGGGACAGGTACACCGGGGGGATGGTTCATCCTACTCACTTCTGCACATGAAAACTATGAGTTTTCTCTGAAAGGACCTGATAATTATCCTATTAAAAATGGATTCTTTCATCTCTTCCTTGGGTAGAAGAAGGAAAAACATTGAACTAAGAGCCAGAAGTCGTTCATTCTAAGGGACCCTCTGTTTAATTTCTCGAGGCTGTGATTTTCTCAATTTGTAAAAAGAACCCCATCCCAGATCAAAAATGAGAGACAGGATATGAAAGTACTCAGGGAAGTGTAAGGTACTGTCCAACTGTGAGCAGAGCTCATATACCATTGGTCCACTCTGATACAATTACACCAGGTGTTGGAGGCATGTGTTCTTGACTGCTCACCAACCAGAGCCGTATTTGTTGTTTAATATGTTGATTACCACTCCTGAGCATAATACTTTAAAATATAGTGTTCACATAAAAAAGGACTGGGATTAAGACAAAGGTCTGGTCTTTATGGCAGCTATTCTTTCCTTTACTTCTGTACTAGTAAACTCTAAGATAAAACATACCATGCCTGGTAGAGAAATGGTTGAGTGCATTTTTATTGCATAGTAAGATAATTCAAATGTCTAAAAAATACATTACAAAAAGAAAATTTTAAGTACTCATATATTCTAATATATGTCCTCTTTCAAAAAAGTTACCTTCGAGAAGTAATTCACATATTCTAGTTATATTAATTTTTTTCAAATGATTTTCGATTTTCTCTTTTGTTAGGTTTCAAATTATGTAAGAAAATATTATTACTTTATACTCACCACCTAGTATTTATATACATTTTAAATTGTTCATATCAATATGACAAAAATAGTTGAAAAAATAAAATACAAGTTGTAGCATATAACTTGGGAATTCCAGAAGTAACTATGCAACAAAACATGTTCTGAAGGCAACTGGAAAAGAGCAAGCAGTGGTGTAGTGTTCTGGGCCAGAAGACTTATTCTCTAATTCAGCTCCACTATTACCCATGTGTCCCTGGGCAAGTTATTTGATCATTATGAACTCTAGTTTCCTCATATGTTAAATGATAACTTCCATGCTTATCATACAGGGCTACTTTGGAACTCACATGAGACTGTAGTATGTAAAAACTACAGTGTGCTTTTACTATAGTGTGTAAAAACTATAAAGCACCACACAAACTAAGAGATTCATTTTATTATGACCTCCATGTTATTTCTAACTTTACAACCCCACCACTTTATATTTTCTTATACATGAATTCACATAACCTATTCACACTGGGCTTAGATAGTGTGAGCCAATTATAAAAATATAGGCTATTGTTCATCAAAACATAAAGCAAAAAGGAGTGATTCTGCATCTCTAATACTCTTCCTCCCCCCAGACTTCACCTGGCTGCCATGAGTAACCTGGTGAAGTCTTAGGAATGCTGGAGGCTATAGATTTTATCGAGATGTCCAGGACTGAAGGGGGCTTAAGGAGCAGCAGAGAGCTGTGGAAGAACTAGGCCTGAGGGGACATGTAGACTCTGTGATTAAGGGGACACTTTGTCTCAGAGCATGTGTGTGGTCTTGGTTGAGGGGGGAGGGATCTGGATCTTACAGGAAAGGCAGAAGAACTTTCACATCTCTGAAACTAAAAGAATACTAACACATGCATTTAGAGACACCTAGGAACACAGAGACTTCCTCTCACACTCTTGATGCAGAAGCAGAAAGTGTTGTTGTGCCTCCAACTATGGAGAAGCTTGGCCTAGCTTAAGCAGAAAATTTAAAATGGAAATAACATCATATTTAAGAGGATCCAGTAACCACAGAGGCAGACCAATCAGCCCTACTAAAGTACCATCCCCTAATGAGGTAACAGTGCTGGAGGAGACAGGGGCCCACCTTTTTGAAAAATGAGAGTATCATGAAATAAAGAACAGAAAGTCAGTAATTCCTGGCATTAAAAATATGCTATTGAAATTTAAAATATCAATAGACTAGTGATAACTAAAAGATAGAATGGTTGAAAAATACATTGCTGACCTGAAAGAGCAAGCAGATGAAAAATCTCTCACAAAGAGCAAAAGGCAAAATGATGGAAATCATGAGGAATGAATAAGAGATTAGAGTTCAGAGCCAAGAGAACTAATATGCCAACAATAAGCATTCAAGAATCAGGAAAAAGGAACAGATGGAGAAGAGGCAATAATTACATAAATAAGAGAGGGAATTTTCTACAGTTTAAAACGAGACTTCACCCTGAAGTTTGAAAGAGCTCATGACTCCTGTTTTCAATGAACGTGTACTGATTGCTTGTTATGTACCAGACATAGTTTTAGGTGTTAGAAACATAGAAGTCCCTGCATTCAAAGAACATGCATTTAAAGAACCTAGCATCCACATGCCCCACAGAGGAAAACACTCAAGAACATATTTTAACCAAATAACAGCAGTAACAATAAAAAGTCCTTAAGCCTGGGAAGGACTAAGAGAAAAGATCAGAGTTGTGAACAATAAACCTTGCAATACATAATTAAATATAAATCAATAGCAATAATGTATAAATTGTGTTCTCTGAAACAGCTAACAGAAAAACCTAAATGAACTTTTTGGCCAACCCAATACAAAACAAGGATTCAAGAAACAGAAGAGATTATGAAGGAAATCTGATAATCGTCAAGAACTAAAAATCTGGCATGAACCAAAACTAAGGATTTGTAGGGGATGTAAAGGGAGAAAAGCAAAATTCTCTACAAATCTCATCTGAATGGGGAATGTACATGGAAAGTGTGAAAACAAATATATTTACCTTACTGGAGGAGAGAGAGGATAATGAAGAAGGAATAAAGTTATAGCTATTTGGGAAGTATACACACATACATCATTTATTAGAAATGTCAGGAATAGGAAGATAACAACTAATGAATAGGAAAGCATGGTAAAAATGCCAAAGAAAACAATAATTTAAAAAACTTCACCAAAACAGCAAAAAAAGACTACTTAAAAGCACAAAACTCCAAGTATCTATAGTTTGTGAGAAATACACATGAAAAAAATAAAGAGAGACTGAAAGCAAGGTAAATGTAACAAAGAAAAGGTAAAAATGAAAATATTAATATTTGACAAAGTGGAATTTAATATTCAAAGTGCTAAAAATTATCACAAAGCAACATTATATCATAATAATGGCCACTTTATGAAGAAGGTTCAATTTATAAACTTGTATTCAATAAACGAAAGAACAAGTTTTTGCTTCATATATTTACTATAAATGCAAGAAGAAAATTTTAAAAAACACATAGTAAATTATTCAAACATATTTATTGGTTTAAAATAATGTCCACAAATTATCTGATACTCCTTTTAAAAGGTGAAGCCTAACACCACTCCCTGAATGTGAGCTGGACTTTGTGATTTGCTTCTAAGGAAGGAATAAGAAACAAAAGCAGGAGTGCTGTTGTACAACTGTGGAGACTAAGTCATAAAAGAGACTGCAGCCTCCTATCTGCTCTCTTGGATCACTCACTCTGGGAAAAGCTACTGCTCTGTCATGAGAACACTCAGGTACCCTGTGGAGAGGACCATGTGGCTGTTCTGTCAACAGCCAGCAAGGAACTGAAAAGCTGTGTCTGCAGCCATGTGAGTCGGCAATCTTGGAAATGGGTCCACCAGGTCCAGTTAACCTTACAAATGACTGCAGCCCTAGCCAACTGCTTGATTGCTAGCTCATGAGAGACCTTCAGGCAGAACCACCCAGCTAAGCTGTACTCAGATTTCTGAACCACAGAAACTGATACTAAACATTTGCAGTTTTAAGTCAGTAAGTACTGGGGTAATTTGTTATACAGAAATATATAATACACATATTTAAAAAGATACAAAAAAATAAAAATAAAAAAAATAAAAAGATACAAATGGAAAAAATTGAATGTACAGTTTACCCTTGAACACTGAGGGTTTGAGCTGCAAGGGTCCACTTAAACACAAATTTTTAGTGTAGTAAATACTACACTACTACATGGTCCATTGTTGGTTGACTCTTTGGATACAGAGGAACTGCAGATGAGGAGGGCCAACAATCACTTATACATGGACTAACTCTTGTATTGTTCAAGGATCAACTGTATAACTAATGAACTTAATAAACAGAAATATGAAGAACTCTACAACCTATGAATAGCAGATACAATTAATTTTTCATTTGTCCACAGCAGTTTCATGAGCATCTATCATATACTTGATTTCAAAGAAATCCTAAAAAAATTCAAAATAATAAACATTTCAAAGGACACATTCTCATATCATAATCCAATAAAACCTGAAGCAAATAATATAATGCAAAAAATTCTAGCTTTTTGAATTAAGGTCCTTGGAAATTAAAAATTATAGTCTTCATAACCATTGGATCAAAGAGGAAATTAACAGTAATATTATAAATTTGATAGAAGGCTCAGTAACAACTAAAGTAAGAAAAAATGTGTAGTCTTAAATGCCTTCATTATTAAAGAAGCACATGAAAGACTATATTCACCTTAACACATTAGAAAAATAAAATCAATTAGATAAAGATAAAAGCTGAAATTAATGAAATGGAAAATGAAAAAAATGAAAGCTATATAATCCAAAGAGTGATTCTTTGAAAGAACTAATAAAATTGATGATAAAACTCATCATAAGCCTGATTAAGGATAAGTAAAAAAAGATAATGAAAAACATGTAAGATTAAAGATTAGAAAAAAGGCAAAGATATAGAGAAGTTAGTTTTAACATTATATATATAAAAAGAGAATATAATGTTGGAACTTGTGGCAATATACTTTGACAATCAAGAGAAATGGAGGATTTTCTTGAAAATTAGAAGCTACTAAAACTGATTCTAGTAAAGATACTAAAGATACTAAAACTGATCCTAAAACTGGAATGGGTGAATTTAACTCATATGACCATTACATCTACTACTGTGGTTAAGAATCCCTAAGAAGAAATGGTGTAGCCCTTCGTCAACAAAAGGGTCCAAAATGCAGTACTTGGATGCAATCTCAGAAACGACAGAATGATCTCTGTTCATTTCCAAGGCAAACCATTCAATATCACAGTAATCCAAGTCTATGCTCCGACCAGTAATGCTGAAGAAGCTGAAGTTGAACAGTTCTCTGAAGACCCACAAGACTTTCTAGAACTAACACCCCAAAACAATGTCTTCTTCATTATAGGGGACTGGAATGCAAAAGTAGGAAGTCAAGAGATACCTGGAGTAACAGGCAAATTTGGCCTTGGAGTACAAAATGAAGCAGGGCAAAGGCTAACAGAGTTTTTCCAAGAGAATGCACTGGTCATAGCAAACACCCTCTTCCAACAACACAAGAGAAGACTCTACACATGGACATCACCAGATGGTCAATACTGAAATCAGACTGATTATATTCTTTGCAGCCAAAGATGGAGAAGCTCTACACAGTCAGCAAAAACAAGACCGGGAGCTGACTGTGGCTCAGATCATGAACTCCTTATTGCCAAATTCAGACTTAAATTGAAGAAAATAGGGAAAACCACTAGACCATTCAGGTATGACCTAAATCAAATCCCTTATGATTATACAGTGGAGGTGACAAATAGATTCAAGGGATTAGATCTGATAGTGCCTGAAGAACTATGGATGGAGGTTCGTGACACTGTACAGGAGGCAGTGATCAAGACCATCCCCAAGAAAAAGAAATGCAAAAAGGCAAAATGGTTGTCTGAGGAGGCCTTACAAATAGCTGAGAAAAGAAGAGAAGCTAAAGGCAAAGGAGAAAAGGAAAGATATACCCATTTGAATGCAGAGTTCCAAAGAATAGCAAGGAGAGATAAGAAAGCCTTCCTCAGTGATCAATGCAAAGAAATAGAGGAAAACAATAGAATGGGAAAGACTAGAGATCTCTTCAAGAAAACTAGAGATACCAAGGGAAAATTTCATGCAAAGATGGGCACAATAAAGGACAGAAACAGTATGGACCTAACAGAAGCAGAAGATATTAAGAAGAGGTGGCAAGAATACACAGAAGAACTATACAAAAAAGATCTTCATGACCCAGATAACCACGATGGTGTGATCACTCACCTAGAGCCAGACATCCTGGAATGCAAAGTCAAGTGGGCCTTAGGAAGCATCACTACGAACAAAGCTAGTGGAGGTGATGGAATTCCAGCTGAGCTATTTCAAATCCTAAAAGATGATGCTGTGAAAGTGCACTCAATATGCCAGCAAATCTGGAAAACTCAGCAGTGGCCACAGGACTGGAAAAGGTCAGTTTTCATTCCAATTCCAAAGAAAGGCAATGCCAAAGAATGTTCAAACTACTGCACAATTGCACTCATCTCACACACTAGCAAAGTAATGCTCAAAATTCTCCAAGCCAGGCTTCAATAGTACATGAACCGTGAACTTCCAGATGTTCAAGTTGGATTCAGAAAAGGCAGAGGAACCAGAGATCAAATTGCCAATATCTGCTGGATCATCGAAAAAGCAAGAGAGTTCCAGAAAAAACATCTACTTTTGCTTTATTGACTACGCCAAAGCCTCTGACTGTGTGGATCACAACAAACTGCAGAAAATTCTTAAAGAGATGGGAATACCAGACCACCTGACCTGCCTCTTGAGAAATCTGTATGCAGGTCAAGAAGCAACAGTTAGAACTGACAGACATGGAACAACAGACTGGTTCCAAATCGGGAAAGGAGTACGTCAAGGCTGTATATTGTCACCCTGCTTATTTAACTTATATGCAGAGTACATCATGCAAAATGCCAGACTGGATGAAGCACAAGCTGGAATCAAGATTGCCGGGAGAAATATCAATAACCTCAGATATGCAGATGACACCACCCTTATGGCAGAAAGTGAAGAAGAACTAAAGAGCCTCTTGATGAACATGAAAGAGGAGAGTGAAAAAGTTGGTTTAAAACTCAACATTCAGAAAACTAAGATCATGGCATCTGGTCCCATCACTTCATGGCAAATAAATGGGGAAACAATGGAAACAGTAAGAGACTTTATTTTGGGGGGCTCCAAAATCACTGCAGATGGTGACTGCAGCCATGAAATTAAAAGACACTTGCTCCTTGGAAGAAAAGCTATGATCAACCTAGACAGCATATTAAAAAGCAGAGACATTACTTTACCAACAAAGGTCCATCTAGTCAAAGCTATGGCCTTTTTTTCAGTAGTCATGTATGGATGTGAGAGTTGGACTATAAAGAAGGCTGAGCACTGAAGAATTGATGCTTTTGAACTGTGGTGTTGGAGAAGACTCTTGAGAGTCCCTTGGACTGCAAGGAGATCCAACCAGTCTATCCTAAAGGAAATCAGTCCTGAATATTCATTGGAAGGACTGATGCTGAAGCTGAAACTCCAATACTTTGGCCACCTGATGCGAAGAACCAACTCATTGGAAAAGACCCTGATTCTGGGAAAGATTGAGGGCAGGAGGAGAAGGGGACGACAGAGGATGAGATGGTTGGATGGCATCACCGACTCAATGGACATGAGTTTGAGTAGGCTCCGTGAGTTGGTGGTGGACAGGGAAGCCTGGTGTCCTGCAGTCCACGGGGTCGCAAGGAGTTGGATGCAACTGAGCAACTGAACTGAACTGACTGAAAACTGATTCAAAAGAAGTAGAACACTAAAAAAGTGCATTGTCTGCATACAGCTTTTTTTTTTCCCATTTTTAAAAGAATTTTTTGGTCTACTTTTTTATTTATTTTTAACTAGAAGATAATTGCTTTACAATATTGTGTTGGCTTCTGCCATACATCAACATGAATCAGCCATAGGTATATATATATGTCCCCTCCCTCTTGAACCTCCCTCCACCTGCCACCCCATCCCACCCTTTCAAGTGGTCACAGAGCACCAGATTTGAGCTTCCTGTGTCATACAGCAAATTCCCACTGGCTATCTATTTTACATATGGTAATGTATATGTTTCCATGCTACTCTCTCAATTTGTCCCATCCTTTCTTTCTCCAGCTATAAAAAGGAACACATTTGAGTCAGTTCTAATGAGGTGGATGAACCTAGAGCCTATTATACAGAGTGAAGTAAGTCAGAAAGAGAAAAACAAATATCGTATATTAATGCATATATATGGAATCTAGAAAGATGGTACTGATGAACCTATTTGCAGGGCAGCAATGGAGATGCAGACATAGAGAACAGACTTGCATGTGGCTTTATAGTAGAGCTCTCTTTCCATTTTCAAAAGCAAATAATTGTGGGTTTTTTTTAAGCAAATAGTTTTGAGGTTCTTTCAACTAATGATTCCCATCCTTGGCTGCATATTAGAATCACATGATGATTCCTAGGTGTCCATCAAAATCTCTGGAAGTGGAACTCAGTAGTTTGTTTTTTTGTTTTTTTTTTTCCTATTTCCTTGGGTGATTACAATGTATAGCCAAGTTTGAGCACAAGGGATTTAAGTTCTAAACCATAGACAAAGATATAAATCTCTCCAATTTATCTCATAAGATCAGTATAACCTTAGTATCAAATTTTGAGAAAAACAGCAGCCAAAATTTGAACAAAGATGTAAACTATTTTTCACCGGGATGACCAATTTTCTGGTAGTAGAATTCATCTCCAGTTAAATCAACTTTGTTTATAGGTATTTCACCTCTTTTATGAACCATGAATAGTGAATTTCTTTAGTCAAACCTAATTTTAAGACCCAAATAGTAATGATCAGCTAAGCCATATACCTTACATAGCACACTTGACACCCAATAAGCTTTAACCTTTTCAAAAAAAATCACATGTCTTCAAAAGAATAAGATTTGTGATAATGAAGCTCATTCAGTAGAAAATGTCACTGTCTCTGAAAGTGATTCTAAAAGGAGTCCTAAATATATACTGAACTTCTGTAAGTGTTGAGCCTCTGAAAGCAAAGGCAAGATTTATTTGGGTGTATAAGATCTGCACTGTTGGTCCAGGACTAGTTGTATTACTTTACATAGTCTGAGTTCAAATACATTTTAGTCTTAGAATAATAAGAGAATTGGAAAATAGATAAAAAGATGACCTAAGTCTTCTGGGACATGGGTCTCTAGGATATTTAGACTTCTGGTTACTGAGGTTTCTCTGGATTTCTTTCAAAAAAGGACTCACTGCTGCTGAGTGAACCCATCCTTCACTCAGTTCCAGTAAACCAAACTCTCTGGCTTATTCCACAGCTGATACACAACAAACCATCTATGTTATGGTGATACAGTTGACAAATATAGAAAACCCAGGGTAAACTACAACTCTGCACACAGCATCAGATGACCTTCAGGGGGAAAAGTAGCAGACCACAATTACCCAACTTGAGTAGAGATAAAGACTCCTATTTCCCACTGATATATTTTACATAAGACATCTAGAAGTAACTGCAATTTTTTTGAACATTTTCCCAAAGCACATCAAATAATCTCTGGACCTCAACTCCACATTATTTTAATTTTTATTTTGTCTGCAAACTCTATTTAGAGGTCTGTTCCGAATGTAACATACTGCCTTAATTTTAAAGGGAAAAGAATTGACTGCTGTGGCAATAGGAAGAATATCAGCAACAGAGAAAAAAGAAAATATTTAATGACCTTCACAGCTGGCAAATTTGGGTCATAAGGGGTGGGATAGAGGATGGTGGGGAAGAGAGAAAGAAAAGGAAAACAAGGCCGTGTGGCTCCCACGGACAGCATCAGTATGACACCCACAGGGTTGAGAAGTAATTAGCTTCTCTCTGTCCATGTGCACCTCTCTTTCAACTGCAGGAGGTCTCCACCTAAAGCATCAATTTAACAAACTAACTTGCCAATACTTAGTCTAAAATTTCCAGCTTTCTATTCAATGAGGAAAAGTGTCTTGTAATTTTACCAAGGCTACAGTTCTGAATGAAGAATTCCAAATTGGTCACTTCAATTAAGCAAGAGTGGCTGATTAAAATTAACCTTTTCAGGAAATAAAGTCTAAAAATAGGACCTAACTAATGCCAGTGGAAACTGACTGATTTTATTTTCTTAGGCTCCAAAATCACTATGGATGGTGACTGTAGCCATGAAATTAAAAGACGCTTGCTCCTTGGAAGAAAAGCTATGACAAATCTAGACAGCATATTAAAAAGCAGAGACATCACTTTGCTGACAAAGGTTGTATAGTCAAAGCTATGGTTTTTCCAGTAGTCATGTACAGATATGAGAGCTGGACCATAAAGAAGGCTGAATGCCAAAGAATTGATGCTTTCGAATTGTGGTGCTGGAGAAGACTCTTGAGAGTTCCTTGGACTGCAAGGAGATCAAACCAGTCAATCCTAAAGGAAATCAACCCTGAATATTCATTGGAAGGATTGATGCTGAAGCTCCAATACTATGGCCACCTGATGGGAAGAGCTGACTCACTGTAAAGACCCTGATGCTAGAAAAGACTGAGGGCAGGAGGAGAAGGGGGTGACAGAGGATGAGATGGTTGGATGGCATCACTGACTCAATGGACATGAGTTTGAGCAAACTCCAGGAGATAGTGAAGGACAAGGAAGCCTGGTGTGCTGCAGTCCACGGGGTTGCAAAGAGTCAGACACGACTTAGCGACTGAACAACAACTAATGCCATGTAAATCTGTTCACTTGATGATATCCAAAGCCATATAAAGTTGAGATGCTCTTTTAAGTAAAGGTGTGTCATGGTTAATCATATGGCACTCAGAGGAATTCCTTACAAACCTAGATGGGATTGTGAGCTGAAACTGTCTAGCTTAGTCTTAAGGTGCTAAATGATACAATTTGTAAGTATAATAAGAAACTAAAAATGTCAAAACAACAAAAATGATCACTTGTACAAATTCCATCATTTATTGGAGCACACCACAAAAAGGGTGTGGGACTAATCTTTTCTGATTCTTCAAAACTTTCCTTCATGATTAGGCAAAATTACTAAATTACTAAAACTTTGAAGGGATTGTCTTAATGTCACCTCATCCAGGAAGTCTCCCAAGACTTAGGTGCCCCTCCAATGTGCTCCCTTGGAATCTCGCATACCCTATTTATAACATGTCCTACCCTGAACTATCTTGTCTTTTTATTGGTTGACCTACATAGGTATCTAATAAATACATGTGAAACGAATGACATTTATATTCATCTTTGTATCTCCCCACAGTTTTTACACAGGGCTTTGAACACTGCAGGGACTAGATAAAAGTTTACTGAATGAATAAATGAGTGGACAGATGCACTTCTGCATATGATCAGTTGTAACAAATAGAAGTCTTAAACTGAACCAGTCATTTGGATGAAAATTGGCAAGGCATCTCAGGGACCCTACATTGTAACTCTCCCTCTCAGGCTTTGCCCTGGGTTGGCCGTGGGCCAGCCCCAGCCCTGCAGCCTACTCACTCTATACTACAAAAAAGAAATGATGAGGGAGAAACTGTCTAGCAAAACACCAACTGAAAGATGAATTACAATTATGCCTTAATTCAAAGCCTGAGTTTTTCCTGGTTTCTCTTTTAGGTTGATGGAAAGGAAAAAGTTAGAGCACAGTATAAGCTTTGGCCACTTACAGCTTAAAAAATCTCCCACGGGATGTAGTTTGCTATTCCCCAAAATTCAAGTTCAACTAGAACTTGAATAAAATAAACCAATTTTAATTAATAATAATAAAGTACTTTTAATAAATTAAATAATAAGTTAAATAAGGATGAGTTAACGCCTGTCACTAGCTGCTTCTAGAAAGAAGAGAGTGAGCCCATGGCTTACACTGAGGTGGCTTAATCCTGTGTGTTCCCATGAATGAACCAGAGGAGAGTATCACATGCAGGCATTACCTATCACTAGGATTTAACACATAGATGATGCACTGAGTAACAAGAACCAGTCACCATCACAGAAACTCTACCTTTTCCTGAAGCAATCAAGTGACTGCTGTGGTCACAGTAAGTGCTTGCTGTAATCCCCGTGCAGGCAAGCTCTGTATCTGATGCCACGAGAGAAACCCATCACTCTCCACCTCTCTCCTCAATTTTAAGGTGTTCTTCCTTTCCTCCTCATCTGCTTTCCTGGCCCATTACTCTTCCCTCACCTAATCTTTCTTTTTTTCATGCTCTCTCATTTTCATGTACCTAAGAGCCAACAACACTCCTCATACTGCAGCACTGCTGAAACGAATTTTCCAGATCAATGAAGTTTATTCCTTTAAAAGCTAAAATACATTTTTAAATTACTTAACCATTCTGGCTAAGAGTTCTGGAAATGGGCCATTTGGTCTCTTTACTTCTTAACAGAGTGTACACCATAGAAACTCAAACTTTCTTGACCATGCGGGTTCATCAATCTAAGCATCCCCTCAGGCACATCCCCTCAGGAGAGCTCACAATGGAGCTCTCCCTGACACACACAGCCCCATAACACTTAATGTTACTGCTTCATTTCTACCTCATTTTGATAGTTTTAGATCTCTTTGTACTGTCAGGAAGAATTTTACTTTTCATCGTTCTATCTCACTTTTTCTTTCCCCTCTCACTCCCTAATCTGTGGCAGTGTAGGTAACCAGACAGGCAAACTTACAGGAATAATGTGTCAGATAAGGTTTTACAGATATATGGTCATTGGGCATTGAGTAAGGGCCTAGGGCTCATCCTGTGAGTGTTCATTGGATTTCTGACAGTGATTTCAAGAGTTCAGAGACCCTTTTTACTTAATTCTGGACTTGGGACCATAGGAGTGATAATAAGACGGGAGTTTGTTCTTTGGATGGGTGGATATCACTGTCCTTTATATTTAGGTAGAAACGTCGTACCCAGAACAGTTTCTGTTCATGGTTTTAGGCCCCACTCTACTTGTGTGATCTACCACCATTCCTCACTTAAACTTTGGATAAAAAGTAAGACAGAAAAGGCAAATTGCTGACTGTCACAAGTTACAGATCATCATACAGCATAGCTTCCTGAGATGTGTCTGTGTCCTGCCCATTCCTTCCTTGGCCTCTAACTTAGCACACTCCTTACCCACAAGCTAAGTGTCTCACCATCTTCGCAAGGCCACCAGGTCACTCTCCCTTCTCAGACACCATTAATTGCATCATCTTTTCAGTTCCTTAAGATGGAAGCCTACTGTCATCAATGGCTCTTCCCTTAGTTGTCTTTTTTAAACCAGGCAATTTCAAGCTTCTGGTGCATGCAGTTTATTCCATGTCCAAGATACATTTCATCTGCTCCTCATTCAAATCTGTTAAAATTCTAACTCATGGCTCTACTTTCCAAATATCTTCTTTCCAAACATCCCTCTCACCTCCCTCTACTCAAATCTATCCCAAATAACAGAGCTTTACTCTTTCATCACTGGGCTCTCAATCTCTACTTCCTGAACACCATCATTGGTAAACTCTCGAAATATTTCTTGTTTTCATGTGAATGCTATAATTTCACCTTAAGTCCTTTTTATAGTACTTCTTACCACCCACCTCCTCCTGTTCAGTCTTTACATTAGCACTTTCCAGTTTTATATATTCCATTTAGTTTTGCCAATGGAATTAAAGAAACATTCTCTTCTCGTGTCTGTCTACTCCAAAGTCCCTTCCCTGATCACACCTTAGTATCTTCAGCTACCTCTTGGGAAATTTTCTTTTCTAATTGCCTAGGAAGTCACTTTTCCCATTTAATTTACTCAACTGTTTTCCCTTTTCTGTATTTCCCCAAACCTCCAGAGAAATATAATTATCAGATTTTCTGCTGTGGTTATCACCCACATGCCTCCAGCCCTCCTCCGTCCTCAGATTGTAATTGTCAAAAATAACAAGACTGCACTTCTGACATCTATATGGTGCTATACATAGATTTAAACAAATCCCATTCCTCAAACTGTGTAAATGAACTCCCTTCTGCCTTCAATTCATTCAGCAAGACATCCCTCTGGAAATCTGGGCCTCCCTTAGGAATGGTGCTGGACTCCTGACTCCTGGCAGGCCTCTGGAAGGAAAGGAACCATTCCTCCCCAGGATGGAGACCTCGGGGTCAGGAGTTGGAGAGGGTTCACCTGCTCCATAGGGCCACCAACAGACCAACACTTTGCCAGCCTTGGATAAAACCCTCTCGCCCTTCTAGGCCCATGAGCTCTGACTAAACTTCCTCCCCTGATCTTTATCTCTCTGGCCTGTGGCCAACTCACTCACCACATCTGCTCTTCACGTGCTTGATCTCCTCATCTCCAATATTCTCTTTCATTCACTTCAACCACTGACATTCTGGATTCCACCTTGGACCCACTTATCTCCTAGGACTACATCCCTTGCAACTTCTCAACCATCCTACTTCCTGGGTCTTCAACCCAGTAAGCCTGCTCCCTGACAAATATATATACACACACATGGGCTTCCCAGGTGGCACAGTGGTAAAGAATCTGCCTGCCAATGCAGGAGATGCAAGAGACTCAGGTTCAATCCCTGGGTCAGGAAGATCCCCTGGAGTAGGAAATGGCAACCCACTCCAGTATTCTTGCCTGGAAAATTCCATGGACAGAGGAGCCTGGCAGGCTACAGTCCATGGGGTCGCAAAGAGTCAGACACAACTGAGCGACTGAACACACACACACATATACACACACATGTATATATGTAAACATATATATATGAGTCACTTTCCTGTACACCTGAAATGAAAACAATATTATAAACCAACTGTATTTCAATAATATTAAAAAACAACAAAAGAATATTGCAGCCAAAAAAGGAATTAAGGGTCATGGAGGTTATGTGGCTTTATTCAAGCTCTCACAGTCCCCAAAGAGTAAAACTGATTTCCCATCATAATAATCAGAATATATTTTCTTTCAGGCCATTTGAAATACCTATGCTGTGGCCAATTATCCGACATGCTATCTTGTGGGGAAGACATTCTGACCAAAAAGAAAGACGAAGGGGATACCACTCGAAAGGTAGACGTTACCTCAGGATCAATTTTCTGCATCTAATCATCCCATAAGCAAATATTTAGGTTGCAACCGCTGGCTCAGAAACAAATCTGGTCAGAGATGCGCAGAAACTCCACACCAGCCAAGCTGCTTTGTGCCCTCTGTGCAGGCTTCCTCAAACACTCAAACGGAAAGGAGTCGCAGCACTGCAGGAGCAGCTGAGTCCAGCAATGGTGAATCAGGGTGGAGAAGAGAGCAGTCTGGAACTTTCTATGGGGGACCCCTTTCATACACAATTAGCTCGCACTGGAGCAGAAGACTGCTGTGGCCTGCTCACCTCTGAACAAAGTAACAATAAAATAAAAAACTGCTCCCCTCTCCATCCTGTGTTGTCTACACATTTACAAAGTAATAAAGAATATAAATACCATCAGGCCCAAATCCTAATGGATCTACAGATAATAATAATATTAAACAGACACTCAAATCTTTAATTCTTTTTGTGAGGAAGAAAACAACAAAACTTTCAACTTCTTGAATAAAAACTGTCCTATTACATCTGTATTTGTACATATCCCTAATAAAACTAATACTGTTATCTGCTGTAGTCCTGCCTTCCCCCAACAAAAATGTAAATAAATATTTAGCAAAACAATAATTTACCTTATAGAAGATCAAAAAAAGGTCATCTAGCTTTCCATGCAAATCACCTGGAAATGAAATGAAAAATTCAGTATTCAGGAGGAAACAAGAAAATGCCCTTTGTACAAAAGAATTTAAAACCTGAAATACTGCTGATACATGCCAAGCATTAGGACATTGGGTTCTTACCCTATGATGATATTAATTCAACAGACAGTTTGCTTCCATAGCACCTTGTGGAAACTTCATCCCTTTTCTTATAGGGGGCAGCATCCAATGTTGCGATTTCCTATTCATTCCTGCCATTTATGCTGTGCTTTCAGGACTTCCCTGGTGGCTCAGACGGTAAAGCATCTGCCTGCAATGTGGGAGACCCAGGTTCGATCCCTGGGTCAGGAAGATCCTCTGGAGAAGGAAATGGCAACCCACTCCAGTACTCTTGCCTGGAAAATCCCATGGATGGAGGAGCCTGGTAGGCTACAGTCCATGGGGTCGCAAAGAGTCGGACACGACTGAGCAACTTCACTTCACTTAGCTCACTCTATGCCAAGTGCCAGACTAAGGATTTACATGAGCTATCTCGCTCAATCCTAAAACCACTAGCCATGTATGGATGTGAGAATTGGACTATAAAGAAAGCTGAGTGCCAAAGAATTGATGCTTTTGAACTGTGGTGTTGGAAAAGACTCTTGAGAGTCCCTTGGACTGCAAGGAGATCCAACCAGTCAATCCTAAAGGAAATCAGCCCTGAATATTCATTGGAAGGACTGATGCTGAAGCTGAAACTCCAATACTTTGGCCACCTGATGCGAAGAACCAACTCATTGGAAAAGACCCTGATGCTGGAAAAGATTGAAGGCGGGAGGAGAAGGGGATGACAGAGGATGAGATGGTTGGATGGCATCACCGACTTGATGGACATGAGTTTGAGTAAGCTCTGGGAGATGGTGAAGGACAGGAAAGCCTGGCGTGCTGCAGTCCATGGGGTTGCAAAGAGTCAGACACAACTGAGCGACTGAACTGAACACCACTCTATGAGATGGGTACTGTTTTCACCATATTCATTTTACGTATGAGGCTCAGAGTAGTTAAGCAACTTACAAAGCTAACAAACTACCAAGTAGCAGAGCTGGAATTCAAACTCAACTTTATCTCACTTCAAAACTATACTGTACTCTACTGCTTACACTAGGAGAATCTCTAAGAGAACAGCAATATTACTTATTTATCATTAAACCCCTAAATGCCTCCTATAGTACCTGCTGCATAGTAGGCATTCAATAATTAAGTTCAATTGCTAAATGCACAGCTTTTTAAAGCCCTGTTTTCAAGAATATGCAGTAGAATCTGAAACTTAAAAATTGTGAGTAGATATCTGACATTCTCTTAATGAGACTATTAGCAAAAATAAAAATGAAAGCATTGCTTTATAAAACTCAAGAAATCATGTAAATATGTGAAGCCATTAATTCAAAAACAAGAATAAATATGTGAATATTCAAGAGCCCTATCTGGATAACTATTTCTAGGTAAATATTTGTCTTTCATAAGCTCTGTCATAAATGTTTATTCCTTATATCCAACTTTATTACCAAATGTAATTTAATTTAGGAATACTTTGCCCCAGATAATTTTAAAATGCTACAAACAAAATTAACCAAACATATACAAGAGATGAGTCCAATTATTACGGGAGTAACAAAATTAAAATACAACATCAACAGCACTTATTTATAAAATGACTACAATATTAATATTAAGCAAGGAGATCAAACCAGTCAATCTTAAAGGAAATCAATCCTGAATATTCATTGGAAGGACTGATGCTAAAGCTGAAGCTCCAATATTTTGGCCACCTGATGCAAAGAGCTGACTCATTGGAAAAGACCCTGATGCTGGGAAAGATTGAAGGTGGGAGGAGAAGGGGACAACAGAGGATGAGATGGTTGGATGGCATCACTGACTTAATGGACATGAGTTTGAGTAAGCTCCGGGAGTTGGTGATGGACAGGGAGGCCTGGCATGCTGCAGTCCATGGGGTCGCAGAGTTGGACATGACTGAGCAACTGAACTGAACTCATTTACATATTGTCCAGGGCTGCTTTTGAGCTACTAGGGAAGAGCCGAGTAGTTGGACACAGAGACCATGTGGTTTACAAAGCCAGAATGTTTATCATCCTGTTCCTTAAAGAAAAGCTTGTCAAGCCCTCATCTAGAACAATATCCCTCATGCTTAAAGTCACCTGCGTTAAAGATCTTGGCTAAAACGTACTCATATGGCCAAAAATAAGCACTTCATATGGGCTACTACAGAAGAAAGTTCGGGAGAGCTGCTTTTGACACCTTGATACTGTTTCTTTCTGGGTAACCTAGAAAAGGACCCACCACTTTGAGCTTCAGTCTTCTCATCAGCAAAGTGAGGGTAATACAAACTTCTCCACCCACCTCAGGGGGACATGGGGAGATGATGGATGCCAAGGTGCTCCACAGACCATGAAGAGCTACAGGAACGTCCAGAGGGTTGCTGCTGTTGTTCTTAATGTTCAGTACTATGTGCTCTTGCCACTGGATCCTACAGAGACCCTGGAACTTTTCCATGGTCAGCAGGGCAAGGATAGCACTGGTCACTGGGAGATTTACCAGTCAGCAAAAGCCATTTCTGGAACTTTCAGCAATATGGAAATCAAGAGATTCATTGGCTTCATTGTAACTTTAAGAGCTTTCAAAATTGTGTCAAATAGGAAAATGTAGTTTGGAAAAAATGGGACTTTTAAACTGTTTCCAATTTCATATTAGGAGCTTCGAATAGGAGAGCAGCCTTAAAACGGGATTGCAGAGATGAGTGGTTCTTCGTTCAAGGCAGATCCCAAGGATCCCCAGTATCCCAGGACTCTGGGAGATAGTGAAGGACAGGGAAGCCTGACGTGCTGCAGTCCATGAGGTCACAAAGAGTCAGACACAACTTAGCTGCAGTCCATGGGGTCACAAAGAGTCGGACACAACTTAGCGACTGAACAACAACAAGAATATTAAGAGCATATTAATACTACTGCATACTTAAATCCCACTCCAAATCTAAGGAAATAAAAATGGAAGGACTTTACTTGTTAGTTAAATATATATTTTTTAAATTATTTTGTTTTCCTAATTCTCTTCAGGATGACTTGTCTTTCAAAGATTTGGGTAGTCAGAGTGTTGTAGCTAGCAAGCTAATAAATGAATTGGTTTCAGCATATTAAGAGTTGAGGTTATAAAGATATAACTAACTTCTAGTTGAACAGCAAAAGATAACACTCAATGTATCATGTAAAAGCCACAAAAAGATATTTTCACTACATATAAAAATATAACTACATACATGGTTAACTTTTATAATATAAATGTAGACTAAAACACGTATATTTCATGCACATTGAGAATCATGCAACATGTTTAGATGTGCGTGTAAAAAACTGCATCTGGAAATTAAAATAATGGTAAAGGTTCATCATAATTTCTCGCCCTTTCCTAATATTGTCTTAAACAGAGGATGGTTTTGAAAATATGGCCCCAATTTTAAATGATGGCCAAATTTTTCTAGGTTCAATGGGGCTATTAAAGAGAGTTTAAGGGAAATTCCTATGCTATGGGAATGTATGGGCCTGGCTTTTCCTTCTACCAATGGTGCTATGTGGAAAAAGTCTGGAAATATTAATAAATGCCCAAGATGTATCTTTTAAAAAATGAAACTGTCCCATAATCCATTCCCTAATCTCTGTCTTGTGATAGAAAATGAAACACCAGTCAGAGCGGTGCATAATGGGACTGGGATAGCAGATGTGGGATTGCCTCTAACCTGGGATGCAAAAGATCTGATTTTTAATTCTGACTTTGCCACTAACCAGCTGAGTGAGCTGGGGTGGAGAGAAGGGGACAAGTTATTACATAGAAATGCATGGAAGGAAATACCATTTCTGGGCCTCAATTTTATCCATAAGAACAAGGGATAGACCAGCTGACCTCTGTAAGAACCATTCAGTCCATACACTGTGTGATTCCAGAACTTACATGCCCTCTAATTAATTCATGTCTTCTTCCAAATCCTTTCATGCAAAGACAAGTCTCCAATGGCAACTGGAGGTGTACTAGAAACATACAGGAGCAGATCACAGTCTCTGTTTGGCTTATTATATTACACTCTGAGAGCAAATTTTGCCCTGGCTCCACAGGCTTCATTGGTTGGCCTGGCTTCCTGAGCCTCATAACTCCAAATTCTTTATCTCCATGGAAAGTAAGAGCCAATGAGGTCTTGAATAAAAGGTCCCCACTGCTGAGAAACATCATCTGGTAGGCAAAGATGTGGTAGCCTGATTAGGTTGAAACTGAACCATTAAGGACTCTTCAAAAGCCTGAGTCCGGGCATGACATGGAGCGCATACTGTTACATCAAGTCTCTGTCACCACTATCAGATGCTAGAAATGGAAATGGTTTAATTAGATTGTCAAATCCATTCTACCTGCCAGAGTAAAAGAAACATGGGCTAAAAATTGATTTGGAAAATAACAATCACTGTGTTGTAACCTAAAGGCTTAATTAGAAGTTAAGAGAATTGCTGTTCCTTCCACACACTCCATTCTCAGGCAGTTGCAAGCATGCTGAGCACCAACTGTGTTGAATTTCAATGTGTACTGCTTCCTAAAGCAATATCCTGCCAGGCTGGCCTATATGATAACAAAATCTCAGCTCTTGTTATTTAGAAGAACAAGGAACAGATTCCTGGGACATTCCCCCTCTTCTAAAAGCTGCAGAGACCAGCTGAAAAATCTCAAACAGCAGCCGAGGGAAGAGAAGAGGTTAATCTCCACCCTGCCGTGGGCTTTTCTCTTCCCAGCAGAAGTGGCATGCAGAGGCCCATCTAGAAAAAGCAACATGGAACAAAGATAATAAGAGCTAGATGGAGAGCAAAGAATGCTTATTCCACCCATGGGTAGTTTTCTGTATTAAAACGCTGCCTGCCTTTATAAAAAGCTAAGAGTTCTTTAATTTCTCACATAATTAATTCCTGCCAGCTGGTATGCAAAACAAAGACAAGATGGGGAACAGTATTATCATGATAGATAACTCTATATTAACACTTTTCCCTTAATACAGTCCAATTTACACAGTTTTCAAGTTAGGCCAATGATGTAGAACCAAGAGGCTCCTAAATATTAATTTGGCAACTCGGCTCTGAAACTTACCACAGATTGTTATTTCTTTGGATGGAGATGTCCTTGTATGAGTGAAATTCGGCATTTGCTGCAGGACTCTCTTGGTTTCAAACAGCACCTCTAAGACGTAATAAGCATGAAGTATCTGTGAGGGTGAAGAGGAAATAGATATAATGAACTAGGAAGAAAGGCATGAGTGCATAGAAAGCAATGTATTATCCTGGCACAGTATCTGGCACATAATAAGTCCTCACTAGAGATTTGTAAGTTGAATGAACAAATGGTTCCTAGCATGTCTATAGTCTCATGTTCTTAACTGACATCACCCATTCACAAAACATTTCTGATAAATCTTGGTCCTTAGAACCCAAGAGAAGTAACAGGGAAAAAAGGAGACTCCCCTGGCCTAAGAAATGTGTAGGCAAAAACATAAATAAAAAAGAAAAGAAAAGGATGGAAAAGAGAGGAGGAGAAAGAAAGAGAGGGAGAGAAAGATTGTTCTAAAGGAGCTTCTTTGCATTTCTGTGCGACCTCCTGCCCCAGGGCTGGGAGCTAGGTGGGGGTGCTGGGTTAGGAGATCTCACAAGGCAACCAGACAAGCCTCAAGGGACTCCTGAGCCAGGTGTCCCTGCTGTGGCTCAAGAACTTGGTACACAGATGTGAGGGTACAGGCCAGCAAGCACATTTATATACAAGTCTGAGTATAAAACATACTGCAACGTCAAGTAAACAATTCCAATTATCTCCTGTAATGACTATTCATTCCTTGGTCCCCTCCAGTTACAGTGTTAATGACAGCATTGTTTTAGACAGATTTACTGGGTTTTCTCCTCCAGGCTTTTTGTTTTTTTGTTTTATCATTCTCTTTTTTAATTATAAAATATTCCAAATACATAATCCAAAAAATGATGTAGCTGATACAAACTTAACAGATGCTAACATCAGAAATGTTTGTACCTGTATTGTCCAATGCAGTAGAAACTGGTCATATGGGGCTACTGACCATTTGAAATGGGGCTAGTCAAAACTGAGACATAACATAAGCACAAAATACACACTGGATTTTAAAGATTTAGTATGAAAAAAAAGTAAAATGTCTCATTAAAAACTTTTAATATGATTACATATTAAAATGATAATTTTACATGTTTGAATAAATAAAACACATTATTAAAATTAATTTCACTTTTTTCTTTTCACTTTTATAATATTGACTGCTGGTGGTTTAGTTGCTAAGTCGTGTCTGACTCTTGCAACCCCATGGACTGTAGCCCGCCAGGCTCCTCTGTCCATGGGATTCTCCAGGCAAGAATACTGGAGTGGGTTGCCATTTCCTTCTCCAGGGGATCTTCCTGACCCAGGAATTGAACCTGGGTCTCCTGCATTGCAGGCAGATTCTTTACCTACTGAGCTATGAGGGAAGCCTAATATTGACTACTAGAAGATTTATTGATTCCTGGGTTGGAAAGATCCCCTGGAGGAGGGCATGGCAACCTACTCCAGTATTCTTGCCTGGAGAATCCCATGGACAGAGGAGTCTGGCAGGCTACAGTCCACAGGGTCACAAAGAGCTGGACACAACTTAGGGACTAAATAACAACAACAATGCTTTCAGTATCAGATTTGGGGCAGATGGAACCCTTTGGAACAATCCTATCTCATGGTGTCCTGAAGTTTCCATTTCCAATTAAAATAATGAAATTATTTTCTAATCAAAAATACTAAGTTTGGAGAATTTTCATGATTAAGTAATTTAAAACAACAACAACAACAACAGGAAGCAGGATTTGAAGCAACATGAGAATTAGGAAGAAAGAAAAGGGCCCCTGGATGTTGATTAGTAGGGAGTAAGCCCTATTTCCTGTCTCCCCAAACCTAATGGATTGATAAGGATTTCCCCCACAAAATCATTTTAAACCTATTCAATGCATTTTAAATCTATTCAACTTGACAGGGTGAGTCAAATCTTGAATGTAACCTTTTCTTTAGCCACATTTTAAAGGAACAGGCAAAACACTTTGATAAAATGGTTTATTAATATATGAACTGGCACCCTTTTCCCTTTCTTCTTGGCTCTACTTGGTCTTGGTCTCTGGTATTGCCACGCAGACCGGGTCAAGTAGAGCCAAGAAGAAAGCTCTTTCCCAATAATTTTTGGAGGTCTTGTGAGATTGAACAAGACCAATAAAAAAAAAAAAAAATATGAATTGGCTTTTATTTAATTTACTGATTCCCAAAACTGGCTTCAGTGTTACCTTAGCTTGCCACTGTAGACTTTTTGGACCATTTGTAGCATTAATCAGAGTAAGTGCTGCCTGAAAAGGCAGTTGTTGTTTTTAAGTTAAATTAACAAATATTCATTGAGGATATATTGCAACAACAGAAAATTCCTATTATGAAAATAGTTTTTCTGGGTCCTTTTCAATTGTCTAAAATCACGTTGGTTATGTTAGTCCCCACAGAGTCAGTGTACTTCTCTTTCAATAGCATTATAATTGTGTTTACAATTGCAATATTAAGTACTACTCAAAAGAGTTAACTCATGTTGGTTTATATGCTTATAAATATATTCAGATTAAATGACAACTCAAATAAAATATTCACATTCTTTTAAAAGCATTTAGAGAGGAAAATAGTACTTTTAAAGAATTTTCTTTTTTAAAAAGTAACTAGGGAAATCCCTGGTTGCCCAGTGGTTAGGACTCCATGCTTTCACTGCTGAGGGTGTGGGTTCAAGCTCGTTAGGGAACTAAGATCTCACAAGCTGTGCAGCTTGGCCAAAAAAAAAAGCAACTAGTTTTTAAACGGAAAAAGAAAAGTTCTTTGTAAAGTTGAAATACAAATTTAAACAGCAAAAAGAAGCATAACAATGGAAAGTAATTCTCCTCCTTTGCCAGACATCAGTCCCATTTCCCTATCCCAAGAAACAGCCACTGTTTTGAGTATCTTTCCAAAAAATATTCTATGTACTTGCAAGCCTATAAAAATCAATATAACTACATATGAATATGCAAACATATGTATAAGCACATAATTCCTTAAATAACATGTGGTATATTCACACAAAGGATTATTATTCAACCAAAAATAGGAATGAGGTACTGATACACGCTACAGTATGAATGAACCTTGAAAACAAGAACCAAGAAGAAGCCACCAGGCACAAAAGGCTACATATAATATGATTTCGTTTATATAAATGTCCAGATTAGGCAAATCTGTAGAGACAGAAAGTAAACTGGTAGTTGACAGGGGCTAGGGAGAAGGGAGAATGGGAAGTGACTGCTTAATGGGCACTAGGCTTTGTTTTGAGGATGATAAAAATGTTCTGGAATTAGACAATGGTGATGGTTGTACAACACTGGGAATATACTAAAAACCAATGAATCATACACTTCATTTAAATTGGTTTAAAAAATCGATTTCATGTTATGTGACTTTTATCTTAATTTTAAAAATTAAGATTATATATATATATATATATAAAATGCTTATTAACTTTAACAAATGGGAACACACTGTACACTATGTTGAATCTTTTGTCTTCCCTTAACAACACAATCTTTTCATTTTTATAAACTCAAAACTGTTTATCTTTTCAGAGCTCCTTGGATTTTTGTCTTATCTTTTATATCCTTGAGCATATTAAGCATACTTAAAGTCTGATCTGATGATGCCATTATCTAAAAACTCTATAGGTTTGTTTGCACTGTTTGTGGTTTGCCTAAGTTTTCTTTTGTGAATGTTGCATCTTCCTATGCCTGGTTAACACTTGTATTAAGTTCTGGATATTGTATATGAAAACTTGAAGAAATAACTTGAAGCCTATTTTCTTACAGAGAGGATTTATATTTTCTTTTGGCAGGTGGCTAGGAGCATTAGCTGTCCAGGATGATCTCAATTTTAGGAATTAGGTGATTGAAAATTTTGCTTCAGACCCTACAGAGCCAGTATTTTTATTCACTCTTACTCCTAGGGTATGCCCTTAAGGTCAAAGTGATGGTTTCGGGGTGATGTCAGAAAATAATGGAGCAGGTAGTTCCAAGATCCCATCCCCCTGCAGAAACACTGAAAAATCAAGCCAAAAAAATAGATCGAACAAACCAGTCAGATCCAACTTCATCAGAGCTCTGGAAAATAGTCAAAGCTCACAGCAACCAAGGAAATGCTGAATCAAGAAAGAGGCAACTTAAATATGGCTCAGTGGATCACCTGGTGGCTCAGACGGTAAAGAATCTGCCTGCAATGCAGGAGTCCCAGGTTCAACCCCTGGGTCAGGAAGATCCTCTGGAGAAGGGAATGGCTACCCACTCCAGTATTCTTGCCTGGAGAATTCCATGGACAGAGGTACAGTCCATGGGGTTGCAAAGAGACACAACTGAGCAACTAACACACTAAGCAGAAAGTAAAGGCTATGATAGATTTGTAAACAGTCAGGCTAAGTGGTAAAGGAGTGTACCAACACAGAGCCAGTCTGCAGAGATTAGATTTTTCTTCCTTCCCTTCTTTCTTTTCCCCTTTCCTCCTTCCTTCCTTCCTCTGGCCTTTATCTCTCTCTCTCTTTCTTAATGGCTCTTGGTGTTCAAGGAAATCCTCATCAAAACACTAAGTGAACACAGGCTAAAAGAAAAGAAATTTCAGGGGATTTCCCTGGTGGTCCAGTGGTTAAGACTCCACACTTCCACTGCAGGGACACAGGTTCAATCCCTGGTCAGGGAACTAAGATCCTACAATGCTGCATGGTATGGCCAAAAAAATAAAAATTTTAATAAAAGTAATAATAAATAAAACTTAAAAAGAAAAGAAACTTCAGATACCTTTCACACAACTATACCTAAGAGACATCTACAGAATACTCCACCCAACAACAGCAGACTACACATCTTTACAAGGGCACATGGGAACATTCTCCAGGAAACACCAGATGTTAGGCCACAAAATAAGCCTCAGTACATTCTAAAAAACTGAAATCACACAAAGTATCTTCTCTGACCACAATGGAATGAAACTAGAAATCAGTAACAGAAGGAAAACTGGAAAATTCACAAATATGTGGAAATTAAACAACGTACTTTTAAACAACTGATGGGTCAAAGAAGAAATCACAAGGGAAATGAGAAAATACTTTGAGATCAACAAAAATGAAAACATAACATACCAAAACTTATGGGATACAGTGAAAACAATGCTTAGCAAGAAATGTATGGCTGTAAATGCCTACAAAAACAAAGAAAAATGTCAAATGAAAGCCTAACAATGCTTAAGGAGCTAGAAAAAGAAGAGCAAATTAAACTGAAAGCCAGCAGAAGAACTAGAGTGCAGATAATTAAATAGAGAACCAAAAAATAAGAGACAATCAACAAAACCAAAAGTTGCTTCTTTGAAAAGAGCTACAAAGTTGAGAAAATTTTACCTAGACTGGCCAAGAAAAAACAGAGAAAAAGCAAATAACTATAATCAGAAATGAAAATGGGGACGTTACCACTGACCTAAAAGAAATAAAAAGAATTAGAAGAGAATATTATGAACAATTGCATACTAACAAATTAGATAACTTAAAAAGATGAAAGGGACAAATTCCTTGGAAACACACAAATTATCAAGACTTACTCAAGAAGAAATATAACACCTGAACACATCTAGAACAAGCAGAGATTGAATCAGTAATCACAAAGTGCAAGACCCAAGAGCTTCACTGGTCAACTCTACAAAACATTTAAAGAAGTAACACCAATCCTTCTCAAACTCTTCTAAAATACAGAAGAGTAGGAAGCAATTCCTGACTCACTCCATGAGGTCAGTATTATCTTGATATCAAAACCAGATAAAGACACCACAGGAAAAGAAAATACAAACTAATATCCCTTATGAATAAAATGTAAAAACCCTCAACAAAACACTAGCAAACCAAATCCAACAGAATTTTTAAAGAACTACATACGATGACCAAGTGGGGTTTATTCCAGGAATATAAGGGTGGTTCAACATAAGAAAACTAATCAGTGTAATACACAGCATTACTAGAATGAAGGGGAGAAAAACACAATCATCTCCACTGATGCAGAAAAAGCATTTGACAAATTCCAACACCTTTTCAAGATAAAGCCACTCAGAAGACTAGGAATAGAAGGAAACTTCCTCAACTTGATAAGCAGCATTTATTAAAACAAACAAACAAACATACAGAATATTAGCCAGCCATTAAAATAAAGGAGTACTGAAACATACCTTGCCATGAATGAATCTTAAAAACATTATGCTAAGGGAAAGCAGCCACATACAAAAGGAAACAATATATAATTCCATCTGTATGAAACATTCAGAATAGAAAAACCCATAGAGACAGAAAGAACAGTGACTGCCTGGAGTAGAGGAGGAGGGAATGGTAATGGGTGTGGCACTTTTTTGGGAGGCGAAGAAAATGTTCTGGAATTGGATATTAGTGATTGTTGCACAATCTTGTGAGTGTACTAAAAAGCACTGAATCCTACACTTTAAAATGGTGAATTTTATAATATGTGAATTACAACTCAGAAAAAGAACAAGGAAATACTGAGAGCCTATAGCCAGAAAGGAGGTTTTCGTGCACCTTAAGAAACTTCTATTTAATGGGTTAAACAAAGCAGAGGGTAGTGCTCACTTAAGGTGAAGTTTTTTCCCCAAGGGAATGCATTTCTGCTGTAGTGTTTTCATCCATTCAATAGATAGCTATTGAACACATGTTTTGTACAAGAATTAGGACAGTATGTGTACTTCCACTTGCCTGTTGTTGCTTGAAGGCCTCAATAAGTAAATCAATGTCAGTAAACGTGAGAGGAAATTGCAGCCGAGGACCACAGTAGGAGTCTGGGACTTCTAGCAACCCCAAATAGTCTTGTCTATCCTTGTCCTGGATGCTGCTACCAAAAAGGCGAGTTACTAATCCTGGAAATGGAAAGACAGAAAAGGGGGGAAAAAAAATCAACATTCCCATACTTAAAATACAATTGATACCTTCTTGAATATCTAGCCCATGTAAAGCACTGTGTTAAATGTTACAAATACCAAGATATCCCACATCTAACCATGAGGGATCTTGTTCTGAGATCAGTAGTATATTCACATGAATCATCATTATTCCTTCCTGGGTGGACATTTTACCAAAGCAGTGAGTTCATCAGTGGGGAGGAGAGGGCGGCACACAGAGAAAACGGATCAGTCAAGGTATTCTGATGCTCCAAAGGTCTTTCCAAGTAGCTCAGTGGTAAAGAATCTGTCTTCCAATGCAGAGGACTCAGGTTCTATCCCTGGTCTGGGTACATCCCCTGGAGAAGGAAATGGCAAGCAACCCACTCCAATATTCCTGCCTACGAAACCTCATGGACAGAGGAGTCTGCCGGGCTGAAGACAATGGATCACAAAGAGTTGGACACGAGTGAGTGAGTGAGCACAGCACAGCTCTAGTTCTACCTTTATTGTGTGTGTGTGCACGCTAATATCTTAGAGTTTTACAAATAAGGCTGAAGATGCACTGTATTTTATTCAAACATTTGTAACTCTTCAGGATCCACAGAAAATTAAATGGTAACATTCAACATCTTCCTGTTAAATGCTTCAAATTTTACTTAGCTGTAACTGATTTGTTTCTCTCATCACATAAAAACCAATTTTCTGACATGATTTTTCTTTCTTCTTGGTAACAAAGGAGATAAAGTTAGATGACCAACCACAGGCAGAAATTCCCAAAGGGGCTCTCTCTGGCAGAGAAATTTCTGTGTAACAGATTACCTGCACTGTTCATTTCAGTAGGTGCTGAAACCCAGGATCTCTTTCTTGCTAGACTGCCTATGAAACAAGAAGAGAAATCTGGCCAATTCAGGTGGAGAAAGATGAAAAGGGATACGGTAGACTGATTGCGAAAGTATCCCCCATTCTCCACCCCAACCTCTAGTCATGCTCTTTTTAATATAACTCCGCAGCCACCCGCACTCAGAGCCTCTTTCTCCAGCCCTTGAAGCTGGGTTGGGCTTGGGACTTGAGCTGCACTGAAGAATGTGGTGGAAATGCTATGTATCAGGTCTAAGCCAAAGCCTCAGGGCGCCTAGTATGCTTCCGTGAAAGCATGCCACTCCCACACATCCTGGCTAGTCTACCGAACGCTCCAAGATCATGCAGCACAGAGCTGAGTCATCCTAGCCAAGAACACCTAGATCAGTCACCAGCCAGCAGCAGACCTGTAAACACATGAGTGAACTCCAGCTAAGACCTGAAAAACTCTCAAATCAAGTCTGCCAAGATCTGTAGAATGCTCAACTATTCTGTAGACCTGTGAACAGAAAGAAATGTTTATTACAGGCTACTGAGTTATTGTGGTTGTTTAATACAGAGTATTATTAAGGTAACAAGATAAGTGACACGGAAGATGATAACATACTCTTCAATTCATTAACAATGAATTGCTACTAAGCTCATTAATCAGAAGCTCTCTATAGGCTTGGGAGGTATGATATCAGCAGATATAGATAGAAAACACCACTTTTCGTGATTCAGTTAGAATGAGAGATTGCAATAAAAAACTAAATGAAATTTCCTTCTACGGTCATTATATTTGGTAATTTTAAAATGCTTTCTAAATTATTGTGTACCCCAATATTTTTTGGTGGCAGTTGATGATGCTTTATAAGAAATTAAATTTAGGAGTAACAATGTCTGTCTTCAGTGAGATACAGCAGAGGCTATTTTTCTCATTTGGATACAGTTTGAAATTTGAAAAAATTTGAAAAAATTAAACGATTTCACTTTATGTTTGAAAACTAGAAATGCAGAGCATCTTCATAAATTTTATCTCAGGTTCATTTTGTAGGCAGAAAAGCCAAAATATTCTAGCTATCTTAATGATCATTTCTACTTGGTAGTCTTTCTTAGAATTGCATTTTACTCAAAAAAAAAAGACAAAAACAAACCTTTTCCTCTTCTTAATTCTACATACTGAAAAACTAAGCTCCTCTTGGGAAAACACAATAAACAAACAAAACCAAAAACAACCCCATAGTTTCACTATATCTATCATTTTAAAACTAACTAGCTGAGTAATCCCAACTGGTGAGGTATAAACAAGAAGTGACTTTCTTTTCCCAATCACTGCCTTCACCAGTGTTCTGTCAAATTTCCCTTTCTCATATAAACATATAAATCAGCTAAGTGACACATCATGTCAATGCCATCAGTTCTGGTTATTAAAACTCAGACATATTATTTAAGGCCATAATAAAAATATTGTTTTTCTTCTTTAAAAGAAATCCAATTTGGCCCTTCCTTTCATGCATCTGATGATCCTCATTTCTTTTAAGTTCAGTGATAAATATATGAAAAAGCACCATTTCCCTAAACCAATTCTTAATTCAAACTGCTCAAATTAAAATATCAGTAAACATCAAGTCATAATCCTTCTGCTGTTTTTTATCCACATAAAAAAGAATAACATAGATTCTCTTCCCAATATGGGTAGCTAATGTGGGTCAATACTTGAAAACAATCAAAAGCTTTAACACTTCTAATTTAAGTGCTATCCTTCTGGGCTATAACTATTGTAACCAGTAATAATAATCTAATGAATGCTAGCAGCATAAGAATATTTGTGAAACGTATAATTAGAATTAATCCTTACCTATTTTGTTTACAAATCTATCAATGTGAATCTACAGTAATTAAATACAATAAAATCCTGAATTACAACAGAATGATGTCTTTATAAGTTGTTCTAAAGAAAATACCTCACAAATACCCCCTACACACAATCTTTTCTTTTACCCAGTACAGGCTCAAAATCTGGACAGGAAAAAACCTAAAGCCCATAATTTAAAAAAAAAAAAAAAAACCCACACAATTTCTGCCTCTATCACCCACATGCCACTTTGAAAACAAGCTCCAGACATTGCTGGAAAAAGAAGATCACCAACTGAACCATGTTTATAGCTACTTCATTTCTGAATTATGAATCTGGATTAAAACCTTGAATGTCCATACAATAAGTTAAATAGATGTTACAATGACATTTTAAAAAATTCAATACCTGTTCTTGATTTTTTAAAAAACTCAGACAACTAGGAATGAAAGGCTACCTACTTAATATATATTTTTTAAATGCCTACTTTCACTGTTTCATTTTAACACTGTTCTGCTATCTCCAGCAAATACAATAAACCATGAAGCAAAAATAAGAGCAGTGACTATTGGAAAGCAAGATACAAAAATAAAGCTACTTGTGACTATGTGATTCAATATCTAAACTCAAAGAAATCAACTGAAAAACTTCCAGAATTGATAGGAGAATGAAAATAATACAGAGGTTAATCTCACTGGTTTGAACCATAGCTCCACTACTTATAAGATGAGTAACTTTGTGAGACTACCTTTCTAAGACTTAGTATTATAAAGACAGATGATAATAATATTAATTCCACTGGTCTGTCATGAAAATTAAATGAAATGATATATCTGAAGCACTTGAAGACATGGCACATGATATTTACTAAATATCAGTAATAATAAAAATTATTGAATGTTACTGTAAATAGTAACAGTACAAAATAAACAGAAACCAAAATCTTTATTAAATACTACTAATAATCATTAGGGTGAGATAGTGGGGAAAATATCTTATTCATGACAGCAACAAAAAATGTAAAATACCTGGCTTGATAGGACATTTTGATTGATCTGGGAAGCAGAAAGAGAAGTCAAAATAACACTTCCACTCACTCCATCCCACTCCCCACTTCCACCAGCCTCCATTTAAACCACTGCTATTAATATGTATAGGCTTTCTGCCTATGGGAGGAGACTGATGTGAAAAAGCAGCCTGGGGAATGGATGTGTAGAGTCTCCCCATCAAGTCCTATGGATTAGTTTTGAGCAAGCAATAGGACATGCAGATCACCTCTCACCGCTGGAACACTTAGAATATCTCAGGGTACTCAGTGGCTCAAAGTTAAATCTAGCCATTAATCTGGCCCTCGTATCTGGAAATATTAAAGTGACCTTGTGGTCCCTAAATATATCCTGCTTAGGGGTTGCAGCACTTCCGCCAAACAGGCCTAGGTACGTTTGGGACAGCCCCACAAAAAAGGGCCAACAGAAAGCAACCTACAGTAATGTACAGTATGGTGACTCTAGTCAGCAATATTCTACTGCATATTAAAAAGTGCTAAGAGAGTGTATTTTAAAAGTTCTCACCACACACACACAAAATTGTAACTGTCTTTGATGCATGTATCATTAAATAACTAACACTGTGGTAATCATTTTGCAATATATGCATATATTAAATCATCATACTTTACACCTTAAACGTATGTAAGATTATGTGTTAATTATATTTTAATAAAGCTGGAAAAAAATTTTAAGTGAAATTAATATATAGCAATAACCTGTAAATTTCCTTTTCTGATACATATAATAACTAAATCAGTATAATTCTAGGACTATATAACAGAGAGATGTATAAGATAACAGACAATCCAGAAATATATCCTATTACACATTTTTAAATTAATATATTGAACATTATAAAAGAGGCACTTCAAATCACAATGAAAAGATACATTATGAAATAAATGTGGGAAAAATTAGGCAAACTACTTGGACATTTTCTTTGCAGTTGTGCATCAAAATTTCCTTTTTAGTTTAATTGTCAAAAATTCAAAATTTATGAAATGTGAACATTTTATTCATTTTTTAAATGGTAACATTTTAAAATTCAAATCATAAAAAACTAGGAAAAAAGGCATAGTCGTTCACATTTTAAATATTTTAGGGCCTTCTAAGTTAAAATCGGGAGTCACAAAGAAAGATATTTAGACTTGAAAGATATTTTAAATAATTAATGGATGAAAATTTCCTAAACCTAACAAAAATATCAACCTCGATATAACAGAAGCTCAATAAATCCCACTCAGGATAAATAAAAATGAAACCTCATCAAGGCATTTTATGGTTAAAACTATTTTTCAATGATATCACTTTGGTTATTTTGTTTCTTCCCCAACTCCTTCAGGTGAGATTATTTATTTGTAATACAATTAAGTTCACTTGTCACAGTGTGTATTCTATTTGGGAATCACATTCTCTCTTTCTCCCTATTTTTAATTATTTTTTTAGGGATGTGAAATATTACTATGGTTCTAAGAATCAGAGCTACAAAAAAGGTATTCTCAGAGAAGTGTCACTCTTCTCTCATCCCTCCTGCTGCTGCTGCTGCTAAGTCACTTCAGTCGTGTCCGACTCTGTGCGACCCCTTTAGATGGCAGCCCACCAGGCTCCGCCGTCCCTGGGATTCTCCAGGCAAGAACACTGGAGTGGGCTGCCATTTCCTTCTCCAATGCATGAAAGTGAAAAGTGAAAGTGAAGTCGCTCAGTCGTGTCCGACTCTTTGCGACCCCATGGACTGCAGCCCAGCAGGCTTCTCTGCCCATGGGATTTTCCAGGCAAGAGTACTGGAGTGGGTTGCCACTGCCTTCTCCGCTCATCCCTCCTACCTAATCCCTATTCTACCTGTTCTTTCTGCCCTGTTCCCACTCACCCCTCCATTCCCTCATTCCCTGTAGGTAAATATTGCCTTTCATTTCTGATTTATCCTGTAGGTTTCTTCTGTATTTTTGCACAGATGAGCATATACACGCACACTCATATCAGGCAAAGGTTTCTTAAGCAGGATACAGAAAGCATTAACCATAAAAGAAAAAAACTGTTCTACATTAAAATCAAGAATGTCTACTCATCAGAAGACACCACTTAAATATTAAAGACTAAGGGGATGGATAAAGCCAAAGATGAGGATCAATATTTGCAATAAATTTATCTAACAAAGATTCACAGTCTCATATTCAGAATACTTACATAATTCCTACAAATTGGTAAGAAAAAGGCAGATAATCCAAAAGAAAAATGGGTAAAAGACCTGAACAGGCATTTTGACAAACCAGATGTCCACATGACTGCTAAACATTCAAACAGGTGAGCAACTTCTCTGCTTACCAGGGAAATGCCAATTAAAGCAGAAATGTGGTATCACTACATACCCACCAGAATGGCTAACATGAAAAGGACTGATAACTTCAAGTGTTGATGAAGACACTGAACAACTAGAACTCTCATACACTGTTGGCAGTATAACTTGTAACAACTATTTTGTAAAACTGTTTATCAGTACCGAATAAGGCTGAACATATGTATGTATGCCCTGTAACTGCAAATCTCCTTTCCTGGGTTGTGGTACATCTTTATAAATAAGAGTCCCCAACAAATCATTCCTCCTTATATTCATATCCCTTCACAATAGAACACTGCTGCTACTGCTCCTTCAAGAGATGGATCTTTCCTAACCCCTTTGAATCTGCACCTAGTCCTGTGGCTTATTTTAACTAAGAAGATATGGCAGAACTGATTTTGTGTGAGTTGCTGAGCAGAGGACCAAAGAGGCCTTGCTGCTTCTCCCTTTGCCCTCCTGGGATCCAGAGGCCATGTAAATAAGTCCAGGAAATACTGCTGGACTGAGGCCGCATGAGGAAAAGTGAGATAACCAAGTTCATAGCTAACATCAAACTCCCACACATGTGAATAAAACCATCTGGACCTCCCTCCCCAACCCAGCCATACTGAGTGAGCCCAACTGATCACAGACAACACACAAGCCATCCCCACTGAGCCTTGTTCAAATGCCTAACCCACAGAATCACAAGCAAAAAAAAAAATGGCTGTTGTTTTTAAGCACTAAATTTGGGGGGGTGGTGGCGGTTGTTAACAGCAATAGATAACTGAAAATGAATATACAGCAAAAGAAAATAATACATGTGTTCACTAAAAAGGACAGGTACAACAATGTGCATAGTAGCACCATTTAAATTATCAAAACTGAAAACAACTCAAATGTCTATAAACAGTAGAATGGATAAATTTTGGTATATTCATAAAACTAATTATTACTCAGCAATAAGAATGACCAGATGGATGACTCTCACAAATATGAAGTCGAGTAAAAGAAGCAGACGATATGCTTTCATTTATACAGAGAAGTTCACAAACAAGCAAAACTAAGCTAGGAGGCAGAAAAGAAGTGGCGGGGTGCAGGGACTGGGTGGTGAGTATAGGAAGACGGGAGGGGGGTTCCATGGTTTTGATGATGCTCTGCTTCTTGTTCTGGGGGCATGTTACAAGGCTGAGTTTACTGGGAGAAAACTGATTAAGCTATATATTTATCATTTGTGTACTTTTCTGTAACTTCCACAGAAGTTTACATAAGATTATAAACCACTGTCCCCTTCTCTGATAAAATTTTAAAAATACTTTTAAATCACTTACAGAATTTTTTTAAAAGCAGATTTTTAGAAATACGGAGCCTGAGTAAATATCTTTGGGCTGGAACCCAGCCACCTGTAGTTACGAATCTCCGTTCAGTGATTCTGATGCATAGTCCAGATTAAAATATTAGGTCATTAGCAGAAAGAGGGCTATTTCATCCCATCATTATTATATTTCCTCTCAGAAATGTTTTTGCCAAAGAACACAAAGCACAAAAAACTGTCTTCAAATTGTAATTATCTAAAAGAAAAAAAAATGGCAAAATGCCCACTTCCACCCACTCCCCACTCCTCCAGTTTGGCTATTCTACCATTCAGAAACCTTTTACAGATCATTAAATGCTTCAATTAGTTTCACACATATGTACTTAGCTCAGAGCATACCATTAAAACACCATTCTTTTGCCACTTTGAAAGGCGCCCAATAGATTAAAAGATGCTCTTAGATGTCATACACATTTTTAACTAGAGCAAAAAATAGCTGGTCCAAATTAAAGAAGAACAGGTTTCTAAGTCAAGTGTCTACCTTGACAATAACAACAGGCAGATTAATTTGCAAGAGGAATACATGGCTTGTAAATAACTATAGTTTTAAAATCATTTTGAATCACACTTATATTGTCTATATCTGAAATGATTTATTTAGTTATCATTCCAGAATCACTAAATAAATGACAGACAAATAGACAGACTGACAGCTAGCTAGCTATGGAGAAAACAGAGACATGATGGTGCCCACTATGTTTAATCTTCCATACCCCCTCAGATCTGTTTCATGAAATATTCAAGATATTTTGATCTCTCAGCACAAAAGTTCTATGGATAAGAAATAAGATCTTCTTTACTAAGTTACTACTGTACATCAGTAGGTTGTGGTTCAGAGAAGATACTCAACACACTAAAGTAGAATGAAATCTAATTTTTTTTTTTAATAAACAAACTGGTCATTTAGTTGACACCAATCGGATGGAAAAAGCCAGTTGAACTGATTTCACCAGTTGTTTGGTGTCACATAGACAATATCTTTTAAATTTCTTAGTGTTCTCCCATTTTCAGAGTTCACATTCCTTGATGAGACAATTCAATATTTAATGACTGCTTTTCAAAAGACTAGAGTTTCTACTTACCTGGCTCTTTCTCCTGCACACGTGTATAGTTTTCCAACATGAAGGAGAAGAATTTGGAGAGCTGTACAAAATAAAAATACACCTATCAATTAATGAACCCCAAACAGGTACTGTGGCAAACGTTGTTGGTGTTCCATGTGAGTCCCCTTTACTTCTCTGAGGTTCTCATCTCCAAGCTGCCATAGATGCTACTGGGTCCCGTCTTTGACGGCCCTCCTCCTCCCCAGGACTTTCCTCAGCCGATGGGCAGTACTACCCCTGCAGAGTTGCTTAGGATATCCGATATCCCCCTCCTGGGGCACTGCCCATAGGAAATGACTAACTGAAGCAAGGGTATCACAGCCCAGACCACCGCCTCCGTTGCCATTGGTGGGACAATCTGACACATTTCACACTTCAGATCTCCCAACAGGATCAGGCTGAGGTCAGACTTCTCCAGAAACCATATTTTTGCCTAGCTTTTCCCTCCATCCTGTCTTGCTTTTCACGCTCCCTTACAGGTTTTTCCTGTGAATGCCCTCTCAGGAAGTCACTTGTACAAGAAGCCCTATCTCAGACTCTGATTCTAAGAAACCAATCTAAGACAGCTACTAGATTTTTTTTTCATTATGTTCTTCTTTTGATGGTGAGAGTAAGAGATATTCTTTCTTTTTTTTAAGAGATATTCTTAAATGTCAAACATATTTGGGAAAGGAAGGAAGGGAAGGAGGGAGGAAGGAAAGACGGAAATCTACCAGCATTCCAACCATCACCAAGATACTGCCTCTGTGACTACAAATTATCTGCAAAGATCTGCATGTATACAGCACAAGTAACTTCCAAGCCTGATCTCCTATGAAGAGTGAACACTAAGGAACCTTATCAATCTGGGAGTAGATCTGGGAAGGAAAACCTTCCATACAAATACCAAAATGTATGATTTTAAAGCTGTTGATGGATTTGTCAATTAAGAGTCAATAGAAATCACATATAAGACACCACTTCACATATACTAGGATGACTATCATCAAAAACATAAATAATAATGTTGACACAGATGTGGCAAAATTAAAGCCCTCATACACTGCTGGTGGGAATGTAAAATGGTGCAGCTGCTTTGGAAAACAGTTTAGTAATTACTCAAAAAGTTAAACACAGACTCACTCAATGATCCAGAAATTCCACCCCTAGGTATATACCTAAGAGAACTGAAAAAAATATGTTCACAGAAAAACTAGCACACAAATATTCATAGCAGCATTATTCATAATAGACAAAAAAAAGTTAAAGCAACCCAAATGATGTATCCACTGAGGAAAGGATAAAATGTCCTAGATCTATATAACAGAATAACGTTCAGCAATAAAGAGGAATGAAGTACTGACACATGCTATAACATGGATGAACCTTGAAGGCATTATGCTCAGTGAAAGAAGCCAGTCACAAAAGATCCCATACTGTGTGACTCTATTTATTTGAAATGGCCACAAAAGGCAAATCCAGAAAGACAAAAAACGGATTAGCAGTTGTCAGGGAAGGCAGAGGGCAGGAATGGGGAGTGAGTGCTAATGAGCGTAGAGATTTTTTTTGTTGTTGAAGGGGGTAGTGATGAAAGTGTTCTAAATTATATTGTGGTGGTGATTACACAACTTTGTGAATAAACTAAAGGCCACTGAATTGTCTACTTTAAATGGGTGAATTATACCCCGATAAATTTGTTATTAAAAAAGACTCAATATTTAAAGAATGTACTAATACTGGAACATTTGTGTATAAAGCATATCAATTTAAGAGCTCACTCTCCCTTAATCTCCGTCACTATATTCTACAGTGCTTAAAAGGACAGTCAGTGCTGTAAACTGTTAAGGGAATATCTGACTAAATCATAGTATATAATTTTTATAGCTACCAAGAATAAATTCAGAAATTTCTTTAATTCTTTTTGAAATTTTAATTACTTTTAGTTATATTTATTATTTTCATATAACATTTTACTTAAATTATATTGTGTGATACATTTATAAATATATGATTGTTGAAAAATACAAATGATACAGAATAAAAATAAGAAGTCCCCTCTCACCTACCAATACCACGCTTCTTCCCAGAAATAAGACACAGTAAATGTTTACTGTATATCATTTTCCAAACTTTTACTGTATGTTGCATTTTCTTTCACATATATGGGATAAAATTCTTCATATTGTTCCACAAGTTGATTTTTCATTAACAAACATATTGTAGATCTTTCTGAGATCATTTTATCGTTAAAGTTGGATTTACATATTGCTTTTGAAAGCTTGAAAAAGTCTTTCCCCACCCATCTATATTTTCTTCTAGAATTTTCCTATGTTTGACCCCAGGAAATTCTTCCATTTATTTAACTCCTTAAAGTATTTTTTACTTCATGAAGTAGCAACTTTACTAATAGGGCACATATTGAAAAAAAGAAGACCATTTATTAGTTAGCTGGACATCTAGCAGCTGTCTTAAAAATATGAACTTCAGAACTGAAAAAAACCATCCTGTTCCCAAATCATACTCTCTCAATAGCTAGTTCCAAAACAATGTCACTATATCCTCTATAAAAGTCTTTCACCAAGGTTCCTCCACTGTTAAAATGGACTCAACCTTTCATGCTTTCAACAACAGGAGTAAAGAGAAGCATTTTATCAAAAGAAGAGACAAGCTTGCAAAACAGACCTGCAACTGGCCTTGCTCATCAGCGTATTCGATGGACTGGAAGATGGTGAGGGCATAGCGTTGTCTGGTCTTCAATCGGGCTCTGTAACCTCGGTACCAGTTCTGTATGACTAATGCGGCTTTTAGTGCTGCAGACCCACAGGATGTGAAAGACAAAGAAAAACAGTTACTATGGAGCTATGGGGGCACCGATAGGTGCTTCAGAAAAAAAATCAGTCCACCTGGATTCCTAGGTTCTAAGAACATAAAAACTACAGACAATGAGATGTAACTTTATGCTTTTGTACAATGTCCTCAAGTCTCAAATAGGACTAATGATAACATAGCCATTAGAGTAGAATTTTTTAATCCTATCTCTGCTGATTACTGTCTATGCGATTTCGGGAAAGTTATTAGAGCTTTCACAGCTTTAGTTTCCTTCTCCGGCACTACTTAGGCATATGAAGTCTATGCATGCCCTATGAAGTAGCAATTTACATCCTTCACTATATACCCCAAAGCAATTCTCACACAGGTCATAAAGGAGACATATAGGGATACAGTAATTCTTTGTTGGTGGCAATAGGGAGTTTGACACCAATGCAGCCTGGCTGTCCACTGCTAGGAAGGAGAAGATGTGATTGTGGTGGATGCACACCATGGAGTATTATGCCACAACTGGAAGCAATATATTACAATGTGGATGGGTCTTAAAAATATAGTACTTCAGTCAGAACAGTTATTAGAAAATTAGAGACAGAATGAAATATAACATACCATTTTATATAAATTTTAAACACACATGAAACCACAAGATATGTTTCATAAGAATATACAGAAAGGAAAAGATACTAAAAATAAGAGATCGGTTATTTGTGAGGGGTGGGTGAATGAATGAGCATAAGAGTACACAGTTAAAGGGGAATAAGCTAGTGAATTACCCTAAGAAACAGTCTTGCGCAGACCAGTATGACAATGTACAACATACTGAGAAGTATGATTCACTCCACCTTCTTCACCTGTGATTCAACTGATAAAAGAACACTCCCCCCTCTTCCTTCACAGAGTTACTATGAGGATGAAATGAGATACCATAGGTGAACAGTTTAGTCCAATGCCCAGTGTAAAACACTTGATAAATAAATGGCAACTATAATGACAAGTATTGTCTTTCTTGTAGATTATTCAGGCACACTGGCTCTCTTCTGGGGCTGGGAGCCTCTGAACCATCCTGCAGCTTCACAGCTTTGAAGAAAGAAATCAGGTGAGAGATAATGAGATTTAAACTATAGTCTCTTATGCCTTGCTCAACTTTTAGAATGACGAGTAATCAACACCAGCTGGCTCCTTTTATTCAGATTATAATTTTTCCCAGTTAGCACATAAGAATTAAGAGTTGACTCTAACAAGAACAATTTGAGTTCGGAAAGCAGCGATCCAGCCTCTCAGTTTAGTACCGCTGTGGTACAACGAGCATACACTAGTCATTTGAGGGTGTCTGTTTATGAACTTCTCCAAGGCTATCAGGTTCCAGAGACTGTCATTTCATTATTCAGCTTCCAGAAAAGCCCAGGAAATAGGCATAAGGTCAAGTATCATTACCTTGACAGGGGAAAACCACAGGGAGAAGAAATCAAGTGACGTTCAATATCACAAAGCAAGTAATTGGCAGTACAATGTAGGAAAACTCAAGTGTTCTTACCATATCATTATGTGCAGCCCAGGCACACCTGCAAGGTCTCTTCTGTGGGGCAGTCATCATCATGATCAACCAACTCCCATCTCAGGGGCTCTCTGCTCACCAAGCATAACAGAACTCTTCCAGGGCTATTTACTGGGCACGTACTGAGGGCCAGGCAAGGAACTCATCTCTGTACTCAGTCCTTGCCATTCTGTGAAGCTAGGGGAGACTTACTTAAGGGCACGTAGCCAGTAAGTGGAAATGGACAGCAATGAATTGAACCCAGGTCTCAATGACCCCATAGCTCAAGATCTTAACTTCCATAGAGCCATTGATCTTTTCAGTGCCTTTTCATCTGCATAGTGATGTAGTAGAATAAATGACCACTAAAGTCTCTTCTGTTTAGTATTAACAAAACAAAACAAAAATCAAATTTATTGTTATTTCTATAACTAACAGTAGAGCAAAGTAGCACCATAAGTTCAATAGTCTACTATAAGACATTTAGTCTCACAAGTATTATCATCTCCATGTTACACATAAGGAAACTTCAGCTTCAGAGAGGCTAGAAACTTCTAGTACCCTCAAAGACTTTCTAATTATATGTAGTATTTCATTTACAAATTCACAAACTACTGTGAACAAACAGGTTACCATCTCAGAAACCAAGAGCCAAAACAGCCGTGCAAACCAGGATGCACAAGGCTCCCTCACAGTCCACAGTCTTGGCTCAAACATCACCTTCTCAGTGAGGCCTTTCCTGACTACCCCTTGTAAAATGGCACCCAACCCCCCACTGCCTATCTCCTTTATTTTCTCTCCACAGCACGTGTCACCATCTGATAGAGCATATGTTTCACCCATTTATTACTGTCTCCTTTCACTAGAATGTAATCTCCATTAAAGCTGGGATTTTGGTCCACAGAGTTAGCTGCTATGTCCCCTGGGTCTGGAACCATCCCTGGAACATAGTAAATGTGCAATAAATATTTATTAAATGACTGAATGAATGAATTAAATTACTGTTCAGTTAAAACTTACTGTCTTGTGTTTCTCTTCATGCTAATTGGTGAATCTTATGCTTCGTTTGGTTTTTTAAATAGGAGTTTATTCGACAGTCCTTTAAATAAGAAGTTTTATATTCAGAATGATAAGGCATTTAAAGACTCAGCTTTTGAAATTCTGCTGGCAGAGGCCTCCTGAGGAGGCAACAGGATGAGCGAATATTTAATGTAACTTTAAGTCAGGGGAGAGAAACGAGTGTGATACAGCTGATTAAAATGAATTCAAATGAATTGGAAAAAGAATGAACCATCTAGAAGCAAAAGACTTTAAACAAGGAGGGAAAGCGTCTCTTGCCTCAGCCGTTCAAAGCACAGAGAGACTAGGGTATGGCTCAATTCTGGGACCACAGTTTTCACTGTCACTTTTGTTTACAGGTATCTGCCATCTGCTAGAGTGTATGGCTGTCCCAGTGAGACTTCCAACTTCATGGGAAAAACAGGTCAAAGCACATACACGCCCAGCAGACAGGAGATGGTCACAAAGCCTGCTTCCTGAGCAGCAAGCAAGGCAGGGACCCTGCGAGGCTCGCTCCTCCACAAACCCTGGCATCCCTGCCAGCAAGCGCACAATACAGCATCCTTGTCCCTGGAAAGCATTTTTCTTAAACAAGAAAGAAATAAGAGGAAAGCTTGAGGTCCAGTCTTCAAACAATGACAGATACTTTAAACAAAACTATCACTTTTCCAAATGACAAAAGAGATCATAGTTTTATTATTCTTGGAAACATCTGGCCTTCCAGTCAGAGAAGGGGAAGAAATAGAAGTCATTTCTCTGACTTTTTAATTACTCACACGCTTGCCCACCCACCAACCCATTCACATGGGATAATAAAAATAAGTTCTGAATTTGTAATCTGGAGATTTCCATTTAGGTCCTAACTCAACCAGGTGCCAACTGTGTAACCTCAGGCAAATCACTTACCTCTCTGGTCCTCAATTTCTCATATGAACAATGAGAATTTGGAATTATATATCTCTAAGATTCTTTCCAATTATAAAATACTCTAATTCATTCCTCGTTTTTTTTTTTTTTTTGTAATGCCCCAGCTGCAGCCTACCAAGCCTATAGCAAAACTGAAAATAACCATTAAAGGATAAAATAGGATGTGAAATTGTGAACACTCAAATCAGAACCTTCTGGGCACAGAAGACAAATTCTAAAGGCTACTCAAAAAAAAAAAAATCTGAATTATCCTTGTAGAAAAATCCAAGTCAATTACTAATATCCTTGGCTTTCCCATCAAGAAACTATAGCCATCATAAACCATTAGACAAAAGCAAAAATCAGAAGAAATAGATGTCTATCTTCTTTGTGAATTTTACCTTTTACCATTAAAAATATTCATCTTTGTTTCATTTTAAAATAAATTAATAAATTTAATAATTAAAAAAAGAAAATATAGCCAAAGTTTGCTAGCAACTGGTCTAGGAACAAACAATTCACCTATTACTCTTCCTTTAAATGGCCTAAAACATGACTACTGTGTACATTTGTTAACTGGTTCAAGGAATAGCCAACAGAAGATGGGGAGAAATGGGTGGGGATAAAAGTGAAGATAAGAAGGGGTGGGGATACAGAGACAATGGGAAGTCCAGAAGATTCAATGAAAATTGAGAGATTATGAGAACAGGATAACGATCATTTGATCATAAAGATCCCAGAGAGGTCTAGGTGTTCCAGGTGGCCATGGGAGCCAGGAAATGGGAGGGAGCAGCTGAAAAGGAGCAGCAGAATACAATCATTATCATAAAAATACAAATTTTTAAAATAATTATTGTATAATAAATTTAGCTATGTAAAAGATTTACTATTATTTTAAATCACTAAAATACTTTCTTGTAAGAAGTATGCTGTACTCAACAATTCAATAACAACCTTTAATCCTCACTCAAGAAAAAAAATTAAATACCTTAACTACAATTTTGTTTTACGTCTTCTTTGTTATTAATTACTAATTGGAGTTATACTGCCACATTCATTCACCCAAGATCAAATATAATTAGCATTAAATCTTCAAATCTTGCAGCTGCTAGAAAGATAACGCAGTATAAAGCCATAATCATATAGAAAAGTGTTCTGATTACAGGAAACACAGGCATACCTTGGAGAGATTTAGGTTCCAGACAACCACAATACAATAAATAATGCAATAAAGAGAGTCACATAAATTTTTCCCCAGTACATATAAAAGTTGTGTTTATACTATATGTATCCTACTAAGCGTACAATAGCATTAAGTCTTTAAAAATGTACATACCTTAATTTAAAAAATACTTTATTGCTAAAAAATGTCAAAACAATTACAATAGTAACATTAAGGATCACTGATCACAGATCACTGTTAACAACCATAAGAAAATGGAAAGGTTGAAAATACTGTCAGAATTGTCAAAATGTGACACAAAGAGACATGAAGTGAACAAATGCTGCCGGAAAAATGGTGCCAATAGGATTGCTACAAACCTCATTTTGTAAAAAAAATACAATATCTGCAAAGCACAATAAAGCAAAGTGTGATAAAACAAGGTATACCTAAAATTGGCAATTAAGGCTGAGGTACTGCCCTTTCTTATATTGAATTGATATGTATCTGTAACAGGATTTTCTAGTAATTAACAGGATCCAACTATAAGGCTGGCTTCTTGGTGAATTTAGTCAAGGCTGAAATTTGGCCCAAAAAAGTAAAGAAGTGGGACTTCATATCCTTTCAGCACTACCTTCTACGTTCTAAAGTACTAGAGTGGCTATCTAAAGAGTCAATGTCAGAGTCTCATCATACTTGACATCTCTAAAGCAAAGATGGATTAATCACACAGTAAAAAGGGAAAAGATGAAGATGAATTTAAGCGGTATAAAGAACAAAAAGGTTGATTGGCTTTTTATTTGCCTGTTTCATGTAAGCAATAACTGTTTGTAGTGTCAATCCTACATAAACAATAAGGCCAACATGTTATCATATTAAAAAGTAACTAAAAATTGTTATTGAGAGGGATCGTAATTTCAGATGGAGACAACAGTCTCCTTTTACAAAGAAATGTACTTGTCTAAAATGATTCCCAATTGAGGCCAACAAACCAGAGTTTATAGTATGTGATATGAGCTGAAAATAAAGATACAGCAGCTTTGACATACTGATGATAATTAAAGCCACAGGAGTAAAGTCACCCAAGGAGAGCATTAGAGTGACCAAGTAAGAGAGCCGAGAGAAACCCAGAGGAGCCCCAATATTTAAAAGTTGGGAGAAAATGGAGCTCTCATAAACAGTTCAAACAGAGACATAATAGGAAAACCAGGAGAAGAGGCTGTCACTGAAGCTAAGGGCCATTAAGTATTTTAAGATGGGAGTATACAGGAGGGCCAGGTATTGCCAGGAAGTCAAGCAAAATAAGTACTGAAAATGCTCCATGGGATTTCGAGGTCATTCAAGAACTTGTCTAAATCATATTCCACAGGGTGGGATAAATAAAAATATAGGAGACAGCGGTGTGAATGCACCCTTCAGGGGCAAGCTCGGAAAAGGAGAGAAAGCAGAGTGGATGGAGGGAACAAGAAGGCTAGGCAAGGCTCTTCTTCCAAAGGGAAAGAAAACACAGCTACAAAGGGCACTTCTGCACAACTGGGGAATTCTGAATATGAATAATATGCCAGAAAATATTACTCTGTTAATTTTTTCAGTGTAATATAGTATTATAGTTATGTAAGAGAATATGCCTCTTTTAGGACACTCAGTTCAGTTGCTCAGTCGTGTCTGACTCTTTGCGACCCCATGGACTGCAGCACGCCAGGCCTCCCTGTCCATCACCAACTCCTGGAGTCCACCCAAACCCATGTCCATTGAGTTGGTGATGCCATCCAACCATCTCATCCTCTGTCGTCCCCTTCTCTTCCTGCCCTCAATCTTTCCCAGCATCAGGGTCTTTTCAAATGAGTCAGCTCTTCGCATCAGGTGGCCAAAGTACTGGAGTTTCAGCTTCAGCATCGCTCCTGTCCATTTAGGACATTAATGGTAAAGTATACAGAGGTTAATACCATGATGTCTACAACTTACTTTCAAATAGAGAGGGCAATGGAGCCAGAGAGAAAGGAGGGAGGGAGAGAGAAAAAAGAGGGAGAGAGAGAATGGTAAATTAACAACTTGTGAATCTAGGTAAAGTATATGTATATCCACTGTATTACTCTTTCATCTTCTCTGAAGGTTTCCAATTTTTAAAAATAAGATGGTGGCAGAAAAACAAAGCAGAATGGTCAAATTCCCTCTTCAAAAAAAAAAAAAAAAAGGAAAGGCACTAGAACCTGTGAAAATGTTAACGGAGTAGCAAGCTAAAGGGAATGAGCAAGCGAGGCAAAAGGGGAAAATCAACGTCTCTTATGTCTACATGTCACCTGTAACTATAGAGTACAGTGACTCTCCTTTGAGTGGAAAGAACTTTAAAGAATGTCTTATCCAATGTCCCATTTCACTAAAGAGGAAAATGAAAGAGGTCCCAGGTCACAGGGATTTTTGCTAGACTACACAGTGCCAGTAGAGAATGCTTGATGGCAATTATAACCAAGCATCTTCCAGTAATAGTAAGAAGGATGACAAGGACCCCTCTAAATTTTCTTTCAGAAAATTCTCTAAAGAACAACAAAGATAAAGGAAACAGTGGTGTTCATTGTTTTTCCATGAAAGTCCCAAATTCAAATATATAGCATTAGAAAGAAGTTAACACTAGGAAATAGTGGAGTTGGGGGGATACAGGGCCAGGGGTAAAGGGAAGGGATGCCTCATGAAGCTATGAATAGTTTGATTTGTTAGATTTTTTAAAACAGCTAAGTTAACTAGATATTACAAGAATTAAAGAAATATTTGCTTCTGTTAAAAAAGAAACAACAGGCCCAAAATGGAGAGATCTGTGCTAAGCTCCATGTCAATAAACCAAGACATAATACCTAACCTAACTGTATTTTCAGCCTCTCCAGGGAATGTAATCTTAACCAGCCTAGAATTTCCTGGCCAGCACTAGTAAGGTAATCAATCTGATAGATGCCTATCTTCTCCCAAAGAAAGGTCACTTTGCCTGAAATATTCCTTTCTTTTTGCTTATGACTTCTTTATCTTACCCCTTTCTGCCTTTAAAAACCTCTGCTCTTCTACAGCTTTTTGAAGCTTTTTATTTTCTAGATAGGATGCTGCCAGATTCATGAATCTTTGAAAAAAGTCAATTAGATCTTCAAATTTACTCAGTTGAATTTTTTTTTTTTTTTTAACAGATTTGGTGGTGGCACCAGCAGGACTGAAGGAGGCTTCCCATGACTTTAGAGACTATGAGAAACAAAGGTGTGGTACTCACAAACACTTCTGAGTTCTGTCTTTCTCACCACTTCTGAGGGCTGTGGGTAATTTCCTTTCTGTTTTGAGTTCTGCTCTCGTTGCATGAAGCTCCTGATCTAACTGGTTTTCCAGTATATATTACCCCTTTTTGGAAACCCAGGCCAATCCATAGTCCTCATTTTGGGGGTCTGCCTGCTGTGACTTTTCCCCAGTTCCCAGTTGCCAATTTGGGAATTGCTGGCAGCGCACACAGTGCCTTCTCTTGGCCAGTTCACTGTTAACATCTCAGTTATGGCTGTTGTGATGAAGTGCACACGACTGTTTGTCTTGTTTTGTATGGATAAAGGCTACTGCTAATAGAAATCTTGGAAGCCAAAAAAAAAAAAAAAAGCTGTGAAAATTGGTGGGCATAAGTCGAGTACTTCGAAAGCTATCAAAGTACTTGCCACCTAACTCTAAAATACCCTCATGTTAGGACAAGGTGGTCACTGAATGGGTTAGATTGACATTAGGTTGCCTGCCAACCTCAAGAAAATTTGTGTAATGAGTTAACACTGTAAAACATCACGCAATCTTCAATACAGCAGCATATTCGTCTTTCTTAGCTCTGAGAGATCCAAAGGTTTAACTAAAAATAAATAAATAACAACAACGGGGGTCCTTAAATTCAAGGAGTTGAGTGTGCCACTTTCTGACACATATGTTTATGTCTAAAAACTGGTTTGTGAAGTTTTAAATATCTACAAAAAATGACAAAATCTTATCAAAAACAACCTGGAATTAGACAAGATTGTTGTTTTGGATCTTGGGAACTTAGTTTGAGAGCCATCAGGTTAGGGGCCCCAAAATATGGCTGAAAGAAATGTGGGTTGTACCCCAGGTGCAGTGAGATATGGCTGGACAGCAATGTGGGTTGAACTTCATTTGCCACTGAAGATCTACTAAACTGCTACCAGCCCTCAGGGAAATTACAAGGGCCATTAAGAGGAACATTCCAATTAGATAAGATCATTTAAGAAGTGCACTTGAAAGCAGGGTTCCTAAACAAACAAAATGGAACATCTATTTTAATTGGTATGTAGAATTCCAAAAAGCTTTCATAACTCCAGAATAGCTTCGTTGAAAAATTCACTGAAAAAGGCCAACAAAAAATTAGACACAAGAGATACCTAAAACAAAAGACTGCAAGACAGATTCAACTCGTACTACCCCCCACCTTTCCTCCTCTAGTTGAGTACTCCTTCTAGTAATCCTCAGTCTAAACCATCTTTCCACTCTAAAGAGACTACAAGACCTTGAAAGTCGGCCAAGTTACTGGACTTACAACCCCATATCTACCCTTGAAGGAGGGCCCTCATGTGGATCCCTCTCAGACTTGATGAGACTCTAAGGGACTTTATGGGGAAACTGCTATGTTATTCCCTTAAACAGCCAAAGGAAACTAAAATTAAATTAGTGAAAAATCTTGGCGTATGGTAGATATTGGAGCTATACCCTCTACTTTAAATCCCCTTCAGAGTGTGCCGATGGGATCCTGGGAAAACTGGCAGAAGCCAACTAAGGGTGAGAATTCTTCCCAGAGTCCGCTCTCCCACATCACTGCTTATAGTACCCAAAAAGAGAAAAAAATTAAAAATTTTTGTACCTTCTATGGGGATGCCTCTTAAGTCCAAGGGGTTGTCAACATTTACTGCCTGTCCCAACTGAAAATTGGTAAATGCTTACTGTTTGTCCCAAGTGAAAACTGACAAGATATTTAAAAGGATTTTTTTAAAGTAGCTCTATGTAGGAGGTGGGAGGGGGGACCAGGATGGGGAATACATGTAAATCCATGGCTAATTCATTTCAATGTATGACGAAAACCACTGCAATGATGTAAAGTAATTAGCCTCCAACTAATAAAAATAAATGGAAAAAAAAGTTTTTAAAAATAAATAAATAAATAAAGTAGCTCTATGAATAAAAATAAATGGAAAAAAAAATAAAGTAGCTCTATGGTCAGAAGTTGGTCAGAAAGTGAAAGCTGATATTCAGAGCCTGATAGGAATATTTTTTTAGGTCTCCTCCACCAAACCAAAATGAAACTATGTACCGAGAGTCCCTTGGACTGCAAGGAGATCCAACCAGTCCATCCTAAAGGAGATCAGTCCTGGGTGTTCATTGGAAAGACTGATGCTGAAGCTGAAACTCCAATACTTTGGCCACCTGATGCGAAGAGCTGACTCATTGGAAAAGACCCTGATGCTGGGAAAGATTGGGGGCAGGAGGAGAAGGGAACAACAGAGGATGAGATGGTTGGATGGCATCACCGACTCAATGGACATGGGTTTGGGTAAATTCCAGGAGTTGATGATGGACAGGGAGGCCTGGCGTGCTGCAGTTCATGGGATCGCAAAGAATCGGACACGACTGAGCAACTGAACTGACTAAACCTCCCCTATTTATCTCAAAAAGCTTGTAAGTTTTGTAAAAAAAAAAAAAAAAATCTGGCCTTAGGAAACCAAAGTACCCCTTAGCGGAACTTGCATTCTTTTTTCTGTACCTTTGAGATATAAATGTTCTATGAACTTTTTCATTTGACCATTTCCTTATGGTAAAGGAAAGGGAAAACGGTCAAATAAAAAATAGGCAAATAAAAAATCTTCTAAGTGTCTTCCCCCAAAAATATTAGTAAAAATGCTTTACCCACCTGAGCAGATAACCTTAGTTTGCTCTACCTACCAGAAAAACAATTTAGATTAAATTTATTTTACAACTAGTGAATTACTGTACCCAATTCATGGCAGTAATTTTAAAACAGAAGCTATAAGGTCCCTTCTAGCAACTGTCTATTTATGTGTGTCTATGTGTGTATTATAGATGTACAGTATTTTCTACCTTCAGAGGGTACTGCCAAAATTAATATGTAAGAGAGCTCTATTTAACTGGCTCAAAGAAATGAAGCACTTATACAAATTAAGTGAAATAAGTAAATTGAATGGATGCAAATGGGATAAAGTTTTTAGGTGAACTTTCCTTAATGGTTTCTCCAAATCTTTTTGGTAACTTGAAACCTTAAAGTTTTGCCAAGCTAAATTAAATTAAATGATGGATGAAGTGAAGTGAAGTGACTCAGTCGTGTCCGACTCCATGGACTGTAGCCTACCAGGCTTCTCTGTCCATGGGATTTTCCAGGCAAGAGTACTGGAGTGGGTTGCCATTTCCTTCTCCAGGGGATCTTCCCAACCCAGGTCTCCCGCATTGCAGGCAAACGCTTTACCGTCTGAGACACCAGGAAAGTCTAAATGATACATAGTCACTAAATATCCAGATCATTTCCAAGTAAGGTAAAATAACGAAATACTGATTACTGAACATAGGTTTACTGCTTTTGGCTTCCTTTTACAGGGAAACTAAAGATATTTAGGTCTCCTAGTAAACATAGCTTCTGCCACACTGAAAAATATAGTGAGTGAAAATTTAATTATAAAAAGTATAAAAAATTATAAAAAGTATTTAGAAATTTACCAAACAACAGAATGCTAAAAGAGTTCATAATTGGTTACTTCTTTATTTTCAATAAAATTAGGGTTTTGAAGGGTTAAGAATTCTAATATATGTAATGAAAGCTACTAAAAATCAGGGAAATTATCTCTGTATACAAAGAAAGTAAGATGTATGCTTTTAGCAAAAGAGGGTATTAGGAAAGGAAACACATGTTGTTGAGGGAAAGGAAAGCAATTTTATCCTAAAGTGAGACTATTTCAGGAGAAAGAGAAAAAAAAATAGGACAAGATTTGAATGCTAAAAAAGAAAGTTTTTGTAAAAATTTGTGCCCCCAAATCTCACAAAACAATTTTATGTGTGGTCAAGATGACTAAGATTAAAATCAATTTATTGAATTTAAAAAAAAAAGATGATGAGTTTTTAATTTGGTTTTCTCTTTGTTAAAAGGACAGGTTTTATTGGATTCTTTGTCTTCTCTTCAAAGTGAAGTTGCTCAGTCGTGTCTGACTCTCTATGACCCTATGGACTGTAGCCCGCCAGGCTCCTCCTCCGTCCATGGGATTTTCCAGGCAAGAATACTGGAGTGGGTTGCCATTTTCTTCTCCAGGGGATCTTCCTGACCCAGGGATCGAACTCAGGTCTCCCACATTGCAGGCAGACTCTTTACCCTCTGAGCCACCAGGGAACCCCTGTCTTCTCTTAGTAAGACATTGAAAAAAGCTTTTCTTTACCTTTTAAAATAATCTGCCTAGAAAACAAAAATTCTGTGTTTTGTCAAAATAACTTGCCACGTTGTCTTTATCAGGTCTTTGATTACTAAAGAAAGCTGAATCTTCTCTATTAAAAGATCTAAAGTGTTTACTGCTGTATTTAAAATGGATAACCAACAAGGACCTACTGTATAGCACATGGAACTCTGCTCAGTGTTATGTGGCAGCCTGGATGGGAGGGAAGTTTGGGGGAGAATGGATACATGTATATGTGTGGCTGAGTCCCTTTGCTGTTCACCTGAAACTATCACATTGTTAATTGGCTATACCCCATATAAAATAAAAAAATTTTTTTAAAGATCTAAGTTGTTTAAGAGATGGGAATACCAGACCACCTGACCTGCCTCTTGAGAAACCTGTAGGCAGGTCAGGAAGCAACAGTTAGAACTGGACATGGAACAACAGACTGGTTCCAAATAGGAAATCAGGAGTACATCAAGGCTGTATATTGTCACCCTGCTTATTTAACTTATATGCAGAGTACATCATGAGAAATGCTGGGCTGGAAGAAGCACAAGCTGGAATCAAGATTGCCGGGAGAAATATCAATAACCTCAGATATGCAGATGACACTACCCTTATGGCAGAGAGTGAAGAGGAACTAAAAAGCCTCTTGATGAAAGTGAAAGAGGAGAGTGAAAAAGTTGGCTTAAAGTTCAACATTCAGAAAACTAAGATCATGGCATCTGGTCCCATCACCTCATGGGAAATAGATGGGGAGACAGTGGAAACAGTGTCAGACTTTATTTTTGGGGGCTCCAAAATCACTGCAGATGGTGACTGCAGCCATGAAATTAAGAGACTCTTACTCCTTGGAAGGAAAGTTATGACCAACCTAGATAGCATATTAAAAAGCAGAGACATTACTTTGCCAACAAAGGTCCACATCTGGTCAAGGCTACAGTTTTTCCAGTGGTCATGTATGCATGTGAAAGTTGGACTGTGAAGAAAGCTGAGTGCCGAAAAATTGATGCTTTTGAACTGTGGTGTTGGAGAAGACTCTTGAGAGTCCCTGGACTGCAAAGAGATCCAACCAGTCCATCCTAAAGGAGATCAGTCCTGGGTGTTCATTGGAAGGACTGATGCTGAAGCTGAAATTCCAGTACTTTGGCCACCTCATGAGAAGAATTGACTCATTGGAAAAGACCCTGACGCTGGGAAAGATTGAGGGCAGGAGGAGAAGGGGACAAGAGAGGATGAGATGGCTGGATGGCATCACCGACTCGATGGGCATGAGTTTGAGTAAACTCCGGGAGCTGGTGATGGACAGGGAGGCCTGGCGTGCTGTGATTCATGGGGTCGCAAAGAGTCGGACACGACTGAGCAACTGAACTGAACTGAAGTGAAGGTGTTTAAAAAAATAAGTGTGTTTTCCTGCAAAGTCTTTGTCGCTATGATTAAATGGATAACTAAGTATCATTTCTCAGTGACCTATGATCCTATTTGACAAGTGTTTTGAAATTGTTTAAATTCTGACAAGCCTCCCCCAAATAAAATTCTGAATGAAGTTTTTTTAACCTGGAACTAGCTTTGGTATTTTCCAGAGGGCCTCTAGACTATCTCAAGAGATCTGTTTCCTCTCCTCAAAAAAATGAAGATGCTAAACTAATCAGACTTGTTTGATATGTTAAGTTACATAGCAAGAATCATCAAATAAGAAGTAATACTAAGCCTTTATGTTGTATAAGTTATAAATGTTCCAGAAACCATATGCAATTCCTAAAGTCTGAATGAAATGTCCAGGAATAGTATTATCATAATTCCAGTTATCATTTTACAATGCTGAGTGTCACAGAAATAACCACATTTCTCTCATTAGATCTCTAACAACGGGCATTTTTTAAAGTCTTCTGTCATTTACAGTTATTATTTTACTCAGATGCTTCTGCAAAAATGTTGCTGCAACAAAGGAAACTATAAGCAAGGTGAAAAGACAGCCCTCAGATTGGGAGAAAATAATAGCAAACGAAGCAACAGACAAAGGATTAATCTCAAAAATATACAAGCAACTCCTCCAGCTCAACTCCAGAAAAATAAATGACCCAATCAAAAAATGGGCCAAAGAACTAAACAGACATTTCTCCAAGGAAGACATACAGGTGGCTAACAAACACATGAAAAGATGCTCAACATCACTCATTATCAGAGAAATGCAAATCAAAACCACAATGAGGTACCATTATACGCCAGTCAGGATGGCTGCTATCCAAAAGTCTACAAGCAATAAATGCTGGAGAGGGTGTGGAGAAAAGGGAACCCTCTTACACTGTTGGTGGGAATGCAAATTAGTACAGCCACTATGGAAAACAGTGTGGAGATTTCTTAAAAAGCTGGAAATAGAACTGCCATATGACCCAGCAATCCCACTTCTGGGCATACACACCAAGGAAACCAGATCTGAAAGAGACACGTGCACCCCAATGTTCATCGCAGCACTGTTTATAATAGCCAGGACATGGAAGTAACCTAGATGCCCATCAGCAGACGAATGGATGAGGAAGCTATGGTACATATACACCATGGAATATTACTCAGCCATTAAAAAGAATTCATTTGAATCAGTTCTAATGAGATGGATGAAACTGGAGCCCATTATACAGAGCGAAGTAAGCCAGAAAGATAAAGACCATTACAGTATACTAACACATATATATGGAATTTAGAAAGATGGTAACGATAACCCTATATGCAGGACAGAAAAGGAGACTTGGATGTATAGAACAGACTTGTGGACTCTGTGGGAGAAGGCGGGGGTGGGATGTTTCAAGAGAACAGCATTGAAACATGTATATTATCTAGGGTGAAACAGATCACCAGCCCAGGTTGGGTGCATGAGACAAGTGCTCGGGCCTGGTGCACTGGGAAGACCCAGAGGGATCGGGTGGAGAGGGAGGTGGGAGGGGGGACCGGGATGGGGAATACATGTAAATCCATGGCTAATTCATTTCAATGTATGACAAAAACTACTGTAATGATGTAAAGTAATTAGCCTCCAACTAATAAAAATAAATGGAAAAAATAAATAAATAAATAAATAAAAATAAAGGGGAAAAAAAAAGGTAGTAAGCAAAATAAAGGAATAATCTGATGAGATTTGATTAAGCCTTATACATATATCTTTCAGAAATAAAGCAAGTGACTTTTGATAACAAATTCATTTAATGCCAGATAGTTTTTATTTATTTGCCTTTGATAAAGTTAAGAAATGCCTATTTAAGCTTTTTGTTCATTCAAAATATTTGATATGTTATTTGATATGATATGTTATTATGTGATTCATGGCATATACATAGAAACTTTTTTTTAAATTGGTTCTTTTTTTCCATGAAGTTCTTTCCATTCACAAATATGAATTTATGTAAATAGTGTTTATAAGTGTTAGCGTCTATAAACATGAATTTTGTAAATCAGAATTAAAATTCACATTGTAATCTGCTTTATTCAAGCAATAATTAATATTCAAGAATGAATATCTGAAATACTAAATGAAAACTATTCTTATCCATGTCATTAAATTAGTCACATATTTATGTTGTTTTATCAGTTGGCAGTAATAAACATTAAAATGAAAAAAAAAAAAAGAAAAAAAAAATGTTGCTGCAGAAGTGACCCATCTTCAAGGAGATTCATGGAAAGGATTTGGCAAACACAAGTTTCTGATAACTTTAAGATCATAATATTGAATTGGTTATCTCACACTGGTCAGAATGGCCATCATCAAAATGTCTACAAACAATAAATGCTAGAGAGGGTGTGGAGAAAAGGAAACTCTCTTACACTGTTGGTGGGAATGCAAACTGGTACAGCCACTATGAAGAACAGCAGGCAGATTCCTTAAAAAACTTGGCATAAATCTGCTATAGGATCCAGCATCCCACTGCTGGGCATATATCCCAAGAAAACCAGAACTGAAAGAGACACATGTACCTCACTGATAACTGCAGCACTATTCACAATAGCTAGGACATGAAAGCAACCTAAATATCCATTGGCAGATGAATGGATAAAGGAAGGTGTGGTACATATACACAACGAATATTACTCAGCTATAAAAAGGAATGCATTTGAGTCAGTGCTAATGAGGTGGATGAACCTAGAGCCTGTTATGCAGAGTGAAGTCAGAAGAAAGACAAATACTGTATATTAATGCATATATATGGAATTTAGAAAGATGGTACTGATGATCCTACATGCAGGGCAGCAAAGGAGACACAGATGTAAAGAACAGACTTTTGGACTCAGTGGGAGAAGGAGAGGGTGGGATGATTTGAGAGAACAGCACTGAAACATACACATTACCATATGTAAAACAGACAGCCAGTGTGAGTTTGATGCATGAAGCAGGGCACCCAAAGCCAGTGCTCTGGGACAACCCAGAGGGATAGGGTGGGGAGGGAGGTGGGAGGGGGGTTCAGGATGGGGGGGACACATGTATACCTGTGGCTGATTCATGTTGATGTATGGCAGAAACCATCACAATATTGTAATTATCTTCCAATTAAAATAAATTTAAAATAAATAAAAAAAATTTTTAAAAATACTGAATTGGGTAAGAATTTCTAGAACTAATGGGGGAAAATGGATTAAAGCAGAATGAGAATTAATAACATAGAAATGAATGAACTGAAAAGGGTGATTATAATTTTTATTCCTTCTTGCTTGAAGCACTGCTGGTTCTTTAATGTTTTGCTTTTCCAGATTTGAGGAAACTTTTTCTCTTAAGCTATCTATGATTTAAAACAATTTGGTAAAATACACTTTTGTAAACAAATATCAAACATTAACTTTTTCTCCCTACCTGATTCCTCCAAATTTTGGAGACTCCTGAGCATTCTTTTTATGGCAAAATAGTTATTTACATAAGCTAAATGAGAATCTGTGATCCTTTTAACAGGACACAATCAGAAACACTGGTTACAAAAGCTTTAACTGGAATGTTATACTTGAGAGAGATGTACAGACTCAAATAGGAGCAGACAGCTTTAAAGAACTAAGGTTGACTTTATGGAGCCAATAAAGTCCCTTAGAAAAGTTGACCTGGTACCTTACTTACAAGGTTCCAGCAAAGCAGTCTTAAAAAGAACCCATATGGTCAATTACTATTCTTGTTGCGCCTATCTAAATAATCAGGCCAAGTATTATGCAAATAAATTAGTTTTATTGTCATTATCTTTGATTTTAAAAAATGGAGGTAATTCTAGAAAGAAAGATGTTTGCACCTTTGTAGATATTAGATTCTAATCCAGTTCATTGTCTTTAAGGTTTTAAATACCTATGTATTAGACAGGATCCTATATTCTTATAGTTTCCTCAAATATCTGGTTACAACTCACCAAACTAATGTTTCCAATTTTCTCTTACCCTTTTGACTTGGAATCACTAAGAACAAAGACTGCCCTTGAATCTCCTTGGAAGGGACTATACCAGATATGCTTCACTACCCAGATGACAGCCAAACATTAGGAACTTGAACACATTTCACAGCCCAAGAAGGCTCTACCTGGTATCTGTCCTACACAAATGCTAGAGACCTCCAAATCAGACTGACAAAAAGACAAATAGCTGATATTAATATGGACTGCTTCCTCCCAAGATGTTGGATCATGACTTCATACTTTGGGACTTCCCTGGTGATCCAGTGGTTAAGACTCTGTGCTTCCACTGCAGGGGGCACAGGTTCAATCCCTGGTTGGGGAAACTAAGATCCCACATGCCTCAAAGGGCAGCCAAAAAAGTTTTTAAAAAGCAGACTTCATACTTTAAACATGAAATCCTTTCTTCTCTTTCTTTCCTTCACTCTGGTATTGGCCTGGAAAGGTGACACCATCCCCACTATCTCCCAGCCCATTGCCAAAGGGAGGGGTAAACTTTCACTGCTAAATCTGTCATCATCAAAAAAGCCTGAGCTGTCTCTTTACAGTACTACCTTATGGAAGTAGTTTGTGCCCTGACAGGATTTATCTTTGTCCGTGGTGATAAACATTCTCCTTGGGTCTATGAATACCTAGATGACTGGTGCATAACTCAGCAATGTCTCTCAGGTGACCTAACTGATCCCCTGTCTACAGAGACACCTCATTGGTCAACTCCCCTGAATTTGCATTGTCAAGTTATAAAGAACCTACCAGAAGGCTTTCATGATTCAGGATTTGCTTTCTTTGGCTGGTCCCTACTTCCCTGTTCAGAAATAAATGTAAATAGGCTATGATCAGGAGTCTCTCCTTAACTCTTTATCCAACTGCAGAATTCATTGCTAAAGCAAAAACTGCCCAGTGAAAATCCTGAGACTCTATGGCCAAAGTTATTCTTGATAATTGGATAGCCCTTATTTTAATTTAAAAATTTATTTTTTAATTGAAGGATAATTGCTTTACAGAATTGTGTTGGTTTCTGCCAAACATCAATATGAATCAGCCATAGGTATACATATGTGTCCCCTCCCTCTTGAACCTCCCTCCCACTTCCTCCCCATCCCACCCCTCTAGGTTGTTACAGAGGCCCGGTTTGAGTTCCCTGACTCATACGGCAAATTCCCGTTGGTAGCTAGTCCTTGATTACCTTTCAGCTTTGTAAGGGAAGTGTCTGCTGTGGCCAACACTACCTGCTGCACCGAGATTAACATTTCTGGCGAAGTTGAAACTCAGCTACATAAGATCACGGAACAAGTCACTTAAAAAGGTAAATCCTTCAGTAGGGTCTTTCCTTGACTTATTTGATTTTGATTGGTTTGAGTCTTGGGCACCATGGTTTTGAAGTACACCGCAAACACTGGGAATTATCCTGTTTATCATAATCACGGTAGTCTCCCTGGAACATTATATCCTCTCAAAAGCTTTAAAAGAATGACTGCAGCCACTCATTACTAAGCAAATGAGCTCTCTAACACTGGAACATCAGAAAAGGAACAAAGAAAATGACAGACTTAAAAACTGTGAAGTCATGGCCTGTGCATATCACAGAGATTAAGCAAATAACATTGACCTGTGAATAGCACACAAAAGATCAACAAAAATTGCAAGAACTCAGAGATTAGCTGGGAGTGGTGCTAATGTTTTGTTTTGTTTCATATCTCTCAGGCTGAGAGTCTGATGAAAACAGGGGAGAGTCTGATGAAAACAGGGGAATTGGTTAAAAAAAAAAAAAAAAAAGAGGCAATAGGCCCCAAATGGAGTCACTTGTGCTAAGTTCCATGTCAGCAAACAGAAACTTAGAACCTAACCTAATTGCATTTTCAGCCTCTCCTAGGAATGTAATCTTAACCTGTCTAGAATTTCCTGGCCAGCACTAGTGAGGTAATCAACCTGATAGACCCCTGTTTTTCCCCAAAGGAAGTTGACCTTGCCTGAAATAATTCTTCTCATTTATGCTTTCCTTGTCCCACTCCCTTTCTGTCTTTAAAAACCTCTCCTTTTCTGCAGCTTTTTGAAGTTCTTTTCTGTTTTCTAGATGGAATGCTGCCTGATTCATGAATCATTCAATAAAGCCAATTAGATCTTCAAATTTGCTATGTTGAATTTTATTTTTCTAACAGATTGCTATTTAGTACTTTTACATTTTTAGGCAAAAATAGAGGACAAATATTTTTTAAAAGAGCAATATCCATTAGAGAAAATTTCCATTTGTCATAGCTAAAAGCATCAAACTTCAAAGCCAAAAACGCTAGATAGCCTTTGTAGGAACCCTAGCACTTAAAATAAATGAATAAATGCATTTCTAAGTGGTCTCAAGGGAAGAAATAAAAGAAAATAAAGTGTTTTCAAAGTGCTCTACAGGAAAAAATAAAAGGTAATAGATTATTCATTCAAAACCCATCAATATAAAATTTTAAGTGTAAACTGAAGTTTAAGAGAAGGAAACTGCAATGTTTAATCTCTCGTTTTTTGGATAAATTCCAGGTTTACATGTCAGGGCAGCATATCAAAAGGAGCATGAACTTTGGTATCTGTCAGAGCTGATTCCAATTCAGACTCAGACATCAACTAGTACATGACTTTGGGCAGCCCTTTAATCTAAGTCTCCATTTCCTCATGAAGAAAAAGATATTAATCAAAGCTTCCTCCAAGAGTTTTGGCAACAACTATTCTCTCCCATACTGCATATCACAAAAGAATCAAACTAACAACAACAATGCTACTTCTCTACATGGAAGGCAGATAGCCCACAAGAAAGGGATAGCCTTAATTTTATATGTAGGCTATTGTTTCTCAAAAATGCCATGATACTCTGGAGGCAGAATGCTGTGGTGGGGCTCGATAACCAAGGTGGGAAAAAATCCTTCACACTAGTCAGAAGTAAGCTCCAGGCCTGGCTCTGCCACTTACTAGTTATGTCTTCTTAAGCAAATCACTTTGCCTCTCAAAGCCTGTTTCCTTTTCTGCAAATTGAGAACAATCCTTCACAGGTTGTGAAGATCAAATATATGTGAAAGATGTTGTCCAACTATAAAAGCACTATGTAAATAAAAGGTACTTTACATGCATACATTTAGCTAGTTTCCAAGAATAGCAATTTTGGAAGGCATCACGAAAGGGTGTAATGGTTGATGGCAAAAAACACTGTATTCAGAACTCCTTGGGTTCAAATCCCAACTCGGGGATAACCTTGACAAGTATTTACCTAATCACTGAGCACAAGATTCTTTCTCAGTGCAAAAAGTAATGATAACACTTTACTCAGGTTTATTGCAAGGACTAAATAAAATATATGTAGAATATTGTCAATAATCTCTGTAATACAGTTAGTAATAAGGAAATAATAACTTTTCTATCAAGAAACCTTTCAAAACATTCATAGCCCTTGACACAGAAATTTCATGTCAAATCACCTAGATATGGAAATAAAACAAAATAAGGAAAAATATTCACATAAAGAAATTCTTCAATGTAAATTCTTCAATCCTAAATGTCAAATATTGAGGAATAATTAATTATATTATGGCCTATTCACTAAGGAAACATTTAGCAATGGCTAAAATGATGTTTACAAAGCATAACAATTTGGGAAATGTTTACAAAATAATGTCTCAGTGCCAAAAGCGAGGCTATAAAAAAATTAATATTTAGGATGATAAAAAATATACCCTATATCAAAAAAAACTGGGTGGCAGAATGATGAATGATTATTATTTTCAGTTGCTTTCTCAATCTTATAATATTTTTGAATGAGAAAAACTTTTTATGATAAATATAAATAAACACACTGTATCAGTTTCCACAGATTACTATGGAGTTTATAATAAACATTGATTGATATATTCAACAAAAGATAATGGAAGACTACAAAGAATAAGGGAATACTCTGAACAAGTATGTGCTAAGAAATAATTCAGATGAAATGAACCAGTTCTTCAAAGGACACAAACTACTGAAAATGACTCAAGAAGAAATAGAAAATATGACAATATACTTTACTATAACAAGAGCAGAAAAAGTAATCAAAAAACTACCCACAAAGAAAGGCCCATGCCCAGATGGCTTCACTGACAAATTCTACCAAACATTTAAAGAATTAATTCTAATTCTTCATAAACTCTTTTAAACTATAGAAGAGATGGAATACTTTCCAACTTATTCTATAAGACTAGTACTACTCTGATATCAAATTCAGACAAAGACATCAAAGAAAAAGGAAAATAGAGACCAATATATCTTTTGAATATAAAAGCAGATATCCTCAACAAAATACTAGCAAACTGAATCCAGTAATATATAAAAAAGATTATATACCATGATCAAGTGGGATTTATGTCAGGAATACAAAGTTAGCCCAATATCTGAAATTCAATTAATGTACTCAATGACACAGAATAAAAAACAAAACATGGTCATCTCAATACATGCAGATAAGGCATTAGACAAAATTAAATGCCATTTTTTAATTTAAAAAAATCAATAAACTAGGATTAGGAATGAACTTCCTCAAGCTGATAAAGAGCATCCATAAAAAAAGAAAGGTCACAGCTAATATCACACTTAAAGGTGAAAGACTGAATGCTTTCCCCCTAAGATCGAGAACAAGACAAGGAAGCCTATTCTTGCATTTCTATTTAACAGTAACAGAGATTATAGCCAGGACAGTCAAGCAAGAAAGTGAAATCAAAGGCAAAGAATAGAAAGGAAGAAGCAAAACTACCTTTATTTGCAGATGACATGATTTATAAATAGAAAATCCTAAGAAATCCACTAAAAATCTACTAGAGCTAATAAATGAGCTTAGCAAAGTCTCAGGATATAAGATCAATCAACATTCAAAGACCAACTGTTTTTCCATACACTTGCAATGAACAACCCAAAAATGAAATTAAGAAAACAATTTCATTTACAATGGCATCAAAAAAAATAAATACCTGGGTTAAGTGAAACTTAAACTCTGAATACTACAAAACATCATTGAAGGAAATTAAAGACCTAAATAAGTGGAAAGATACTCCGTGTTCATGAATCAGATGATTTAACTGTTTAAGAATACTTCCCAAGTTGATCTACAGATTCAACATAATCCACATCAACATTCCAGCTGGTTTCTTTCAAGAAACTGATTCTAAAATTCAAATGGAAATGCAAGGGGCCCAGAAAGCCAAAACAATCTTGAAAAAGAGAAACAAAGTTGAAGGATTCACACCTCCAATTTCAAAACTTTCTACAAAATCTACAGTAATCAAGATAGTGTGGTATTGGCTGGACATATTGGATGGTCCAGCCAGGACATGAGATTAGACATATAAATCAATGGAATAGAATTGAGAGTCCAGAAATAAAACCCTGACATTTATGGTCAACTGACTTTTGGCAAGAGTGCCAAGATCATTCAATGGGGAAAGAATAGTCTTTTCAACAAATGGTGTTGGGACAACTCTTCACATCCAAAGGATAAATTTGTATCCCTACCTCATATCATATATGAAAATTGACCAATAACTAAATGGAAGAGCTAAAAATACAAAATTCTTGGGCATCCTTGGCAATCCAGTAGTTAAGAATCCACCTGCCAATGCAGGGGACATAGGTTCAATCCCTGGTCCAGGAAGATCCCATGCGCCACAAGGCAACTCAACCCGTGCACCACAACTACCAAGCCTGTGCTCTAGAACCCTGGAGCCAAAATTACTGAAGACCATGCATCAGAGCCTGTGCTCTGCAACAAGAGAAGTCACTGCAATGAGAAGCCCCAAGCACCACAACTAGAGAGTAGCCCCTGCTCACTGCAACTAGAGAAAGCCAGCACACAGTAAAGAAGACCCAGTAGAGCCAATAAATAAATAATTTTTAAAAAATTCTTAGATGAAAACAGAAGTACAAATAATCTTGGATTTGACTCAAAAGCACAAGTAACCAAAGAAAAAATAAACTGGACTTCATCAAAATTAAAACTTTTGTGCTTCAAAGAACATTATCAAGAAAATGAGAAGACAACCCACTGAATGGGTAAAAATATTTGCAAATCACACATTTGATAAGGAACTTGTAACTAGAATATATTTTTAAAGTCTTACAAAAAATAATTTAAAAATCAGCAAATGATCTGAACAGACATTTCTCCAAAAAAGATCTACAAATGGCTAATAAACAGAAGAAAAGATGCTCAGCATCTTCAGTCATTAGGGGTGTGCAAATAAAAACCTTAATGAGATACCACTCCATACCCACTAGGATGGTTATAATCAAAAGGAAAGACAATAACAAGTGTGGCTGAGGATATGGAGAAATAAAAACACTCATACATTACTGATGGGGATACAAAATGGTGTAGCTACTTGGGAAAACAAGTTTATAAGTTTCTCAGAATGTTAAACATTGAGCTACCATATGACCCACCAATTCTACTCAAAGGTCTATAACCCAAGAAAACTGAAAACATGTATTTACGTAATAACTTGAAATGAATGTTCATAGTAGCATTGCTCACTATAGTAAAAAAGTAGAAACAATCCAAATACCCATTAATTGATGAATGGATGAATACAAGGTTACATATTCATACAATGGAATATTATTCAGCAATAAAATGGAATGAAGTTCTGATTCATGACATGACATGGATAAACTTTGAAACACTGTGCTGAATAAAAGAAGTCAGACATGGAAGACCCCATATTGTCTGATTACATTTATATGAAATGTCCAGAACAGCCCAAATCTATAGACAGAAGTAGATTTGTGACTGCCTAGGGCTAGGGAGGTATAGCGTAGGAGAGTAACTGCTACTGGTTTGGGGAGCAGGGGGATGAAAATGTTCCAAAATTGATTGTGGTGATCGTTTGTACAGTTCTATCAATATACCAAAAAAGTCACTGAATTTTACACTTTAAACTGCTGAATTGTGTAGTATGTGAATTATATCTCAATAAAGCTGCTATTATTAAAAAGTGATCCAGGAAAACAGTTTGTCATTTCCTCAAAAAGTTAACCACAAAATTGCCAAATGACCCTGAAACTTCACTCCTAGGTATATACCCAAAAGAATTGAAAACACAGACTCAAATAAGTATACATACACTCATGTGCATAGTAGCACTATTCACAATAGCTAAAAAGGTGGAAAAAAGCCAATGTCCCTCAAATGAATGGACTAAAAAATGTGATACAAAAAAAAATGTAATACATACAACATGATTAAATATTACCAGCCTTAAAAAGGAATGAAAGAAAAAAGGAATGAAATATTGATGAATGCTACAACATGGATGAACCTCAAAAACATTATGCTAAGTAAAGGAAGCCAGAGGAAAAGGTCATATCATCTATGACTCTATTTACATGACACGTCCAGAACAGGTAAATTCATAGAAAAAGAATACAGACTGGCAATTGCCAAGGTCTGGAAGAAAAGGAAAATATGGAGAAACTGATTAATAAATAAGGGATTTTACTTTGCAGTGATGGAAAAGTTTGAGAACTAGATGAAAGTGGTGGTTACACAACTTTGTGTACATGCCACTGAATTGTTCAGATGGTTAATTGTGTCTTACATGAATTTCATCTCAATAAATTATTTACAAGAAACAGTAATCGAAAATTCAAAATTAACTTTTTCATTTACATGCAACATTTTAAAAGTTGAAATGCATTTCAGAAAAAGAATCTACATTTACATGTTGAGCTTGGCTTTTTTTTTTAACCTAAGAAATCTGGCTACATTTTTAAAACTCTAGGTAATCTATACTCTCATAATAAATTACTACCATGGAATTAGTTCAGTTGGAGCTCTTGAAAAATTTATTTCATGACATGCTTACAGATTTCAGAGACTTGGTGCATCTCTGTTGCTCTACTGTCAAGGATTAATTTGCTAACTCACTGGCGTTAAGTCAGCTGGGAGGGAGACCAGCATTTGATTTCCAAAGGAAAACATCCCACACTAATTAGGATAGGATACTCTGTATCCTAAACTCTGCATGTTAAGCCTGAGTGAACTGCTAAAACAAAGATGTGGAATAGAAACTGGGAAAATTATCTATTAATATAACCAACATAACACAGGAATGGAGTTTAAGAGCAAGTTATTCACACAATCATCCTAGCCTGTTTGTTTTGCATTTAATTTGCATGTGGAGACTATGTCTATTAAAGAAACATTCAAGTGAGTTTCAACTAGATTCTAGTATCTATGAGAAAGAACCTCAGTACAAAGTAAACAAAGGAAATACAGAAGCCTCTAATTACATGGGGGGTCGTGGGGGGGCACATCATCTATTTAGAAACAACACACTTTTTGGGAAGCAGATGATCTAGCATTTCTCAAATTCTACCTAGAACATTCTAAAAACATGAAGCAAATCTCATGAAGTTTTTTTTTTTTTCATGAAGTTCTGTACTGAACAGCTATAAATAATAATCTGATCATTGAGTTATAAAATCTAAGAAAAATTCAATGATGCTACCAAATGTCACGTAGGTATGGACAGAGCTATTTATAAGTAGTATTGAATAAACAGATACAAATTTACAGAGAGGCTTTCTTGTTCCGTGCCACTGAGTTTTAAATTGAGATTTTATATTGGTACATTTTCAACTGAAATCAATCAAACATAAAATATCTCTCAGATAATACTTTATGGCACATTATAAATTCAGAGTTACATCTTCCTAAAGGTAGTTTCCAACATTATACCAATATTTAACCTTCAGTTCAAGTGACGATGTCTGGTGCAAAATCTCTCTGGGCAGCTTGAGAACCATGTGAGTAATTGAGAAAGGGGTAGAGCGTGAACCCAGCTCGCCCTCCCCTTTTCATTCAGGAAGACAGGCACACTCCTGGCACTCACCTTTCTCAGATTTCTTGTCTTCTGTTGCAGATGAAGTACCACAGCCCATGTCTTCTAAATCTTGTATGTTTATGAATTCAACTTCTCATTCTAAAACAGTGTGAAAAGGCTTCCCTTTGCGCTGTGAAAGAGCCCCTCCTGACTGATTCACCTGGGTCACAGATCCTGATGAGGACACACAAAGGAGGGAGGAAAGCACCCGTTAACAACAAGGTATCTAAGGGCTGCTCAGCAGGATTCATTTTATGCTTCTCCTCAACTGCTGTTCATCATGTGATGTGGAAAGTGATCAGACATAATCTAATCCTGATTTATTTTCCAAAACACAGCAGCAGCAACACAGCAGATATAGGCTGCTTTTCTGCAACACATAAATTATATCTTGCCCGTGTCTAGGTCAGATCAATACTCTATAAAATAAAGCATTAAAATGAAAAGAAAAATGGATATTTAAGAGCAAACAATTTTATAGCTGAAATATAGGTAATGCAATATGAAGGATCTGACACAAATTAATAGCTTTGGTTTTAAGCTCAAAATAGTTATTAATATATCTATCTAGGCTTTTAAATATACAAATTGGAAAATGACTATGAGACAACATATTTATACAATTATGCCAAAATTCAAATCAAAATGATGTCAACTACAAATTGGCACTTGTCAAGGGCATTTGCAGTCCACTTCTGTGGGGACTGAATCCTGTGCTGCTGCAGCTGTTGACCTTCAACATGCCCTGAAGGGAGTTCAGGGTGGAGAGTGAGGCACTCTGTGCTCCAGGGAAACTGGTGGAACAGGTCTTTAGATAGTTAGATATTTTCAGGAACTGATTTCATGATCCCAATCCTTGCATCTCTTCATATCTAGAAAAGCACTAAATCCCTTCATGGTGACATCAGCTCCTCATGACTAGCAGAAAACCTTTTGTAAAATAAGTGCTTGATTGCATTGAACTCCCCCTTCACCAAAATCTTATATATTGACCTTCCCCCACTGCCTCTTTGGAGCAGTCTCTCAGAGCTATCTGAGGTGCTGTCTCCTGGGCTGCAGTCCTCATTTTGCCCCAAATAAAACTTAACTCACAACTCTCATGTTGTGCATCTTTTTTAGTCGAGAATGAGTTCTCTGACACTGTTTCTCAGAATCAGTTGGCATACTCGCTTAAAAAAAAACGGAGGCTAAAGGCCTCCCTAGAAAAATGCCCTTTTCAAACAAGCTCTCCAGGCATTTCTGAGGCCCCTCCAAAGTCTGCCCTCACACTCACCAGGCCTTTTGATGGGTTAGCTGAGACTGCTATATTGGATCTTTCACAATCATCCCATGGGAGTTTTCAACTAAATTCCTTTCTGTAGTAACCCCACCTCATGACTTGTGGAATGATGCTTCCTTTATTTCATGATGCTCCAAACCAGCTAAGCTAATCTATTTGCATTTCTTGATAGTAACAAAGAGAACAACTGACTTGGGACTCTGCCAAGCCTGCCTATTTTTCTTTTAGTACTACACTAAAAGCTTCAAAATGTGAATCAATGAAAGAAAGGGGAAGAAAGAAATGAGCAAAATACATGGCTGATTCATGTCAATGTATGACAAAACCCACTACAATATTGTAAAGTAATTAGCCTCCAACTAATAAAAAAATAAAAATAAAAAAAAAAATAAAGTAAAAAAAAAAACAAAAAAATTATTTGAATTATGGAAATATTTTTAAAACAACTATAACCTTAATAAACAGATATTCTGATCAGAGCTAGGCTTGATTCTATTATGGAATTAATTAACCCTCCTAAACTATGGGTTATGGAATTAATTAACTCTCTTAAACTTTGGGTTATTTCCAAATTCGATAGGCATTTCTTACATATCTCTCTTATCTACATCATGAGTAAAAAATGTTAATAGGGTCAGCTTCAAGGGCAGAAAACCCTTGTGGCATTCCACTCCAGACCAATCTCCAGGGTTAATACAGACCCATTACAGTCACACTCTCCCAGCATATTCATTTAGTTAGGTGGCAAATTTACCCATCATAAGTATCCACTTATTTATCTATAAGATGTACTGGGAAATCTCGCTTAATATTTTAATGAAATTAAGATATATAATTTGACACCTTACATCCCAGGCTGGGTTTCCCTCATGGTTCAGACGGTAAAGAACTTATCTGCCTGCAGTGCAGGAGACCTGGCTTTGACCTGGGTCGGGAAGATCCCCTGGAGAAGGGAATGGCAATCCACTCCAGTATTCTTGCCTGGGAAATCCATGGACAGAGGAGCCTGGTGGGTTACAGTCCATGGGGTCGCAAGAGTTGGACATAACTGAGCAACACACACACACACACAAATACACACACATATTCCAGGCTAGCCAGCAACAGCAGAAGATAAAGAAGAGGAGGAGAGGAAGGAAGAAGAAAGGAGGGAGGGAGGGAGGAAGAAACAAAGGAAAACACTTTGCCATTATTTTTATTTAGTAACAGAATCACAGACATTTAAAAGTGGTGCACTTGTGCGTACTAAGTCACTTCAGTCATGTCTGACTCTTTGCAACCCCATGGACTGTAGTCCTCCAGGCTCCTTTGTCCATGGGATTCTCCAGGCAAGAACACTGGAGTGGATAACCATGCTACCCTCCAGGGCATCTTCCCCACCCAGGGATTGAACCTGCATCTCCTATGTCTCCTGCATTGGCAGACGAGTTCTTTACCACTAGCACCACCTGGGCAGCCGCTTTAAAGGTCGCAGAGACTTTTAAAATTACCCAGAATTTACACACAGTGCAAGAAAACAAAGATACTTACCTAACGTCACATAGACAAACTGGTTGTCAAATTCTGTTGCATATTAGCATCACCTGGGAAGCTTTTAAAACTCTCAATGCTCAGAGGCCACCTCACCAAATTAAGAGTCTCTGGGGATTTGAAGAATAGTGATGCCTGGGCCCCATCCCCAGAGATTCTGATCTCACTGGTATTGAGTGCAGTTTGGGCATCAAGAGAATTAAAAGCTCCCCAGGTAATTCTAATGTGCAACAGAGCTTGACATTCTCCACTGGAAACAATGTTCCAGCAAACCCACAATGATGCCTAGTGATTATTTTTTCCTCTAAATGCTCTGACTCCATCTGTTTGGAATAGAATTTTTCCAGAGGTCATGTCAGGCTTATAAGGCAGTGGCTTCTGGGATCTACTCTTTTCTTGTTTTTGAAACTGAAGCACTATTTACCCATTGCCTCTGTTCTCTCCATCCTCAGACATTTCTCAAAGGTTATCTGCAGTGCCTATGAGAGCATGTCTGCTGGGTTTTTCCTCAACCTTTGAAGTAGGACATTTGGTCCTAGTGAGTTTCTCTATGTGCCTAGATCCATGCTTTCCTACATGAGTACTGCAAAACTTACCAGGGGAGATTATTTTAAAAGGCACACTCCCAGGCTTTACTGCCAATACTTGGATTCAAGCAGTCCAAGGGGGCCTAGGAATTTGCAATGAAAAATGTACCCTTCATGGGACTTTTGACACAAGCACTCCCCATATCTCAGTCTGAGAAACACTGCTCTGCGTATCTCCCTTGGGCTCTGCTTCCATTTTTATACTACTTTTTTCTACCCCATTTTATGAATACACAGAGTTAGACACTGAGTAGGCAACACTGATGCAATGACAGGAAGTGATATACTTCAAACTCAATTTTTTCCCCAGGAAAAAAATTTCTCTCTCTGAAGGCATTTGGTTCTCAGCCACTCCTCAGTCAACTCATTACACAACAAACAAACGTTCATATAAAAGATTCACTAAGAACTAAAAAGCATCAAACTTGAGTATATTTCTGCTAGATTGTAAGCTCCATGGATACTTTTCTTTCTAAATACTCCTTGAATCTCTGGCACCTACATAGTGCCTTTCACATAGCAGGTGTTTGAAAAATGCCAAGTGAATGAATGAATGAATAAGGGAATAAATATTTGTAATCCAGGCCCCTTTAAAAAATGAATGCTAAAAGTAATTATTAGTCCATCATTTCATGCACAAATACATGCTATTTAATTACACAAAAGTCTTTTATTAAACCAGAAAATGGGTAGTACTTATATATTCATTTTTAAAGAAAAATTTTAAATCATGACAGAAAGAAATGAGAATTGTTTGAGAATTTGGGGTTATTTAGAAAAAATAATTTGCTATTAGAATTTGTATATTATTAATTGGTAATAATTTAATTTCCTCAGATAACAGGTAAAACAAAACAAAAAAGAGTCACCCCATTTTATTTCTCACCAAAATAAGAGCTGGTTATGGCCAGGTGCCACTCACTACTCCCACACACTACCCGACCTAGACTGCAATCATACATGTTTGAAAGCAGTGTAAGTGCGTTTGAAGACAACCCTGGGTGGTATAAAGCTGATAAAAATGATCTGGGAACTTTTCATCATGTGGGACAATCTAAGCTCCTTCCATTCCCTGCCCTCTGTCAGCGTGAGATAAGTACTCAGTGTGCTAAAGGAGTCTGAAGAAATGATGCCCTAGGGCCTGAAAGGGGTTCTCTGGCTCAAGAGGCTGGGGGTCTCTGCAGCCTTCACCAAGACCTGAGGATGCCACGGTCGGTGATAAAAAACCACCAAAAAGGTGGATCTTGGCAAAAAACAGCTTGAAACTTGCTCAGTGCTGCTGCCCCTACCAGTACACACCAAGGATGATTCTAAAGCATAAACATAAAAGTGACTCATCATTGGCACTCACTCATAATCTGCCAAAGGAAAAGTCTTCCGAGGTTTCTGCTAAAAGGTTTCTACTGTGGGGGGCGGGGGAGGAGTAGAGGGAGCGAAGAGAACTGGAGGGTGGAGACTGTTTGACATTGATCAGTTCCTTTCATCTTAATCACTATTCATTTCCCAACGTAAAAATACAAGGAAAGAACAAAAGATGGCCCTTGGAGCCAATCCAACCTTGGCCTCCAAGCACCCTTCAAGTACTAGCCCAGTCTCCCTGAGTTGTTCTTATTCTTGATTTTCTTTCTAAGTGCATCTCTACTGAATGCCCCCACCTTCCTCAGCCACCATGACCTTGTTTCTGCTCCACCTCTGACAATCTAGATGTGAACTGCATGGTTTCCCATGCGAGAAACTCAGCTTTTCCTAGAGATGCTGACTTCTGTGAGAAATCTGTACTCTAGCCCTGGCCCCAAGAACCCCAAATTCAGAACCCACAGTCATCAACTGGCAACAAACTCCAGTCCCCAGTGTGGGAGGTAAGCATGTCTAATTGTTTAATTCTCCCCTCTCAGAGCATGAGACAGGAGCACAGAGCACAGACACCTCTTCAGGCTCACTCTGCTGCAGCATGGTTTTTGGCATCCGCTGAAACACAGGTTCTACAGCCTGAGGTCTGTGGACTAAAGATGACGCAGGGGTGTAGAGGGGGTAGAGAAGTCCCTGGCAGACTGCTCTAGAGGGGCCCCTTCCACCACCACCCTTCCAGTAAGCATGTGCTCCTGTCTGGGGTCTTCAATGAATAAGGGGAATTCTGTAAGACTGAGCTGATGATTATGCCTGGGTCCGTGAAAGGGGAAGAAAAACGAGGAAACCATACTGACCACCAGAAGCTACCCAAGGGTGTACGCTGTTCTCCCAGACAGGACTGTAATTAGGAGGCAGCTAGGCCAAGTGCCAGGTTTTCCAAAGAACGTTTGTGGGAGAATTCTGTGTGGTTTATGATTCTCGAAATTAGACCAAAAAAAAAAAAAAAAAGCCCCACTATCAAATAAGTTCAGGAGAAGCAGCATTCAACAGGTTTCTTCACTGCAGGACTTCCCAGAACCTTCTGAATATCAATGTGTATCTCTAACATGAATCTCTAAGAAAAAGCTAGTGTTCACTCTTTCCCAAACAGCCAAGCAGGGGACCCTCTTGAGGTAAAGTATTTCAAGAACACCTATCATTCATAACTGCTAATGCTGGCACAACGGAGACTGGGGTTTAGAAGTCAGACAAACCAGAGTTTAAATTCTTCTCAGCTAGTCAGTAATTCCTCTGCACCTCAGTTTTCTCATAAGAAAATAGGGATAAAAACACTTACCTTACAGACTTGTACTAAAGACTAATGAGAAGATTGATGATGGACAAACACAACTGGAACAGAGCAATTCTTCTTAGATGAGGGGTTAAGAAGAGCCATGCATGAGTGGTACCCATTGTGGTCAAAGTGTTGAAACAAAACCTGTTTGCTCTTATCTCTTTCTTCAGAATGCACTGTCCGGGGACCTCCCAGAGACTAAACCCTGTGGGTGACTACTGGTTCTGGGATAACTGTAGACTCACAAAGAAATGGACTCTTCCCCCAAGAGAGCTTTTTTATTATTACTGGTAAAGAAAAAATGCTTTACCAGTAACAATAACAGTTAAAATCACTACTATTTATTAAGGGACTATTTACCCAGCACAGTGGATACTTTATATTTCTATTATTCCAGTTAATCATCACAGCAACTTTCAAGGAGTATCATCACTCTGTATTAAAGATGAAAAAACTGAGACTAAGAAATTAAATATACTTCATGGCACAGCTGATCAGTGCAGGACTGAAGACCCATTCTATTTAATGCTTAAAAAAAAAATGCCTATCCACCAAAAAGTTAGCTGTGCTTTGGTTTCAGGATCCAATTTGATCTACAGAAGCACGAAATCACCAAAAAGAAATCTTGAACATTGCAAGGGATTCCGTGTCCCTTTTTTACAGACAGATGCAACAGGATCCTGTGGTCCTGTGCAACAACAAGAGGGCAAGGAAAATTTCTGAATCTTCAGTTGTGCATGGGGCAGTGCCTATGAAGGGTCTGGAAGAGTTTCTCAAAGTATCCCTTCCCTCATTTTTTAGCTCTCACCCAAGTGACCACAGAGTTTTCCCAAGCATTGAGTTCATTTGAAATAGGCTACACTGCTTCAGAATGCAAAGTCACCTGTACATCTTTTTAAGACAATGACAACTGATTTGCAATCACCATCTTCGAGAAAAATCATTCTGAGAAAATGCAAAGCATCAAAATAAACTTCAAGGAGTGCACAGTTCCCGTTCCATTGCTATACAACGTATATTTATAATGTAGACTTCTGCTTGCCCAAAATACCTAAGAACAAACAAATATATTACCTGTTTCTTCTGCTTGGCCAATGTAGAGGTTTATCCTCACCCCAGGCACTTCAAGAGAAACAAAATCAGGAAAAAACTTCTCTGAGTGATGCAGTGATCTGAAAGAAAAGAGGTAAAAGTTCAGCTCTCTCTGGAGCATCCCCCTACACACACACACACACACACACACACACACACTCTCTCTCTCTCTCTCCACCGCCCCCCCCCCCATACATCTCACATCTCTACAGCTCTGTGCAGGGAGAGCTCTTGATTAATCAAAAAACAAATACATACACATACACACAAAGAAATAACTCAAACAGGCTTTGCCTTTCAGCCTGGAAGACGAGCCCAGAGCTGCAGATCTGGGAGAGGCTGTGCTGGCCTGTGAGCTGCAGCTGTCTGCCCCAACCCTGCCCTGTTCCCAGCAAAGAGATAAAGGGAAGCACTCAAGTAATGGGCTCTGGTCACATGACTGCTTCCAAGGGGACCAGGCTTCGTATAGGCAAGACCGAGCCACTGTTTGCATAAATAATCTGGTCAGTACAAAATACAGAATGAATTTTGGTAAGTAAGGGCAGAAAAGCATTTAGTAACTGACTTTTAAGTCAACTGAGGATAATTTTCAGGAAACATTATAGTAAGCTGGGCACAATTAAGAGAAGGAAGTGAGAACACTAAACATTCCTCCTTAGGACTTGAAAAGCCGTGGGTTTAAGGGAGTAGCCTTTGGGTGCCACACTACAAATTCACTTCTATCGTATTTTTATTCCTCTGCTTGTTGGAGAATGTGAAACTGACTCCTCCTAAAACCAAGTTCCTCTGTGGAGTTTATGATTAACCGCTCTATCCAAAACTTTATCCCCTTTCTTAAACTGCACCTGTTTCCCTGAAGTTGAGGAGTATCATAGAAAAGGTAGAACTGAAACTGAGCAGGACCATGCAGGGCCCTCCCAGGCACAAAAGCCCCTCCATGTCTTGTGTCTTGTTTGTAGAAAAAGGTCCTGGTCTGCTAGCCTCCTTGAGTTCAAAGAGCAGATGCATGCAGTTAATGATGTGAACAACAGAGTCACAGGACTCCTAGTTCCTCCCAAAGGGATATAGATAATCTGACGCATATCTCGGAGTTGTTCCGCAGAACTAAGATCCCTTACCCAGTGGAGGATGGTGGCTCCATGCTGACCACAAGCATGTAGACCCCACACTGGTTGGAATCAGAAGGTGGAGATCCCTGAAACACCCCATGGCTACCTCACCAGCAACCAGTCAAAGGAAGATCTACAAGCAGATCATGCATGCTGTGACCCTCGCCCCAAAAGTCTTTAAAACCCCTGCCTGAAAGTCATCAAGGAGTTCGGGTCCTTGGAAGCATGAACTGCCCATTCTCCTTGCCTGGCCCTGCAACAAACCTTTATTTTGTTACAAACACCCGCTGTCAGAGTTTGGCTTTCTGCACAGTGGCCACATGAGCCCATTGCTCCGTAAAAAAAAGGGAAAAAAATGTATCTGTGAGGTGATTCACCTCCCATCATCAGCAAAATGGAAGTGGAAAGTTGACCTGTGGTTCTGCTGAGTTTGAGAAGAGGAGGGAGACACGACTGAAAAACTGAAGTGCCAGTGTCAGTACTATATGCCACCAGCCCCAGTTCTGCTGTCTTTGGAGGCAATTCAGGGGTGAGTGATCTTGCTCCTAAAGTCTCAAGCTGCCTGCTGCTGCACCAACAGCAATATTCCTCCCAAACTCTTCCCAGCTGGTTACACACCATATGCGTTTTTGAGCTTACTGGCCTTAGGCATCCTGAGCTAGGATTTAAAGGTCTCCAGCCATAAGTATTTCATAACCCCACCCAAGCTGCTCTTTAGCCAATTCCTTTCTGCAATTGAGAGCTGCTGGAGATCCAGTAAAGTGGTTACCTAGCTTACTATTTAATCTAATGGAGTCACTTTAAAAAATAACTGGAAAGGCAGTTCTGGGCTTCAGGACTCCTATTAGCATATTAAATATTACCAGAGGGTCTCATTATGAGGCAATACAACCATATAGTTCTCCATGGCAGAGGCTCCAAGACTAGAAACTGATAAGGCTGCCATAAGCACTGTAAACAATAATACAATTACCCAGGCTCCCCCAAAATAATGGACAACGTCACTATACGGCCGGGTTTCCAGCCAAATGCCTATTCAAGCCATGTGATTAAATGATGCCTATGTCTAGATACAGTTGTTCAAATGTCACCTCCTCTCTGTGAAGCCTTTCCTAAATCACCAAAGCGGAGTTAGTCATTCTGTCTTCTGGCTCTCCAAGCCATGTGTGTGTCCAATTATAGAACTTCCCAAAGTGTGCTGTAATTTGTCCTTTTATATGTGAAATCCTGTAGGAAAAGGATCCATTTCATTCCTCTTGGCATCTCTGCCTCCAAATGCATAAGAGCATTTGAACGGGGAGCAGGTTTTGCCACCCAAAATATGCCATTTTGGCATAGGAATAATTTTGAGCTAAAGGCAATCAAAAATCCAGCAGATTCAGGAAAAGTTCTCTACCTCCCCCTCAACTGCCTAAATTTACACTGGATAGGGGCCTTGTACCAGGAAGAGAACTATTACCAGAGATACCTTTTTACCTAAGAAACTTATTTGCGTAACAGGGCAACCTTTGTTTTCCAAATCTCTCCTCTGCCCTCCTGCAAATGTCCTTTCTTTTCTCTGTATTCCCAGACCCCCACCCCTTTCCTTAGCTCAGGATGTTATAGAAGCTCCAACTGAGTATGTCCACCTGTGCTCAGTCGCTCAGTCATGCTCTCTTTGTGACCCGCTACACTGTAGCCCACCAGGCTCCTCTGTCCATGGGATTTCCCAAGCAAGAATACTGGAGTGGGTTGCTATTTCCTCCTCCAGGGGATCTTCCCTATCTTTTGAGTCTTCATATGTTTATAGGGTTTCGCTATATACAGAATTAAATTTGTTTTTCTCCTATGAACCTGTCTTATATCAATATAACTATTATACTAGCCAAAGAACCTAGAAGGGCAAGAGAAAATTTTTCTGCCCCTAGAGTACTCACTAAATATTTAATCATAGAAAAAAAGGAAGGAAAGAACTTATGATTTAGGTGTTTTAATATGATTTAATAGCCAGTCTCTGGACCATAAACTGGACTGGCTGTGAACTTTATATGATTTGTCTCAAATTTAGAGTTTGTTTACAATGAAGACCTTTACTATATTTTTCCACTGTATGAAGAACACTGAAATGTTACTTTGAGCACCACAGAGTCCTGTAGCCAGCCTCAAATTGTTAAATGAACCAGCACTGACATATGGGAACAAATCACAATAATGATAATAACATTTATTGATCACTTACCATGTTCTAGGCACTTGTTGATTTTTGGGGGGTTTTTTTGTTTTTTTTTTTGCACTTGTTGATTTTTAAAGGTGTTAATCTTATTTAATCTACACACTATCCTATGAGATATATACTATTATTATTCTTACTTATGCATTAGAAACTGGAGCCCAAAGTCCAACAGTAAATGAGTGGCAGAGCTGGGATTTGAACTCAGTCACTTTGACTCTAGAACCTCTACTTTTAATCATTATGTGGCAGGAGGCAGATGGGCCTCCCGCCCCAGGGTAAAATGATTTGAGATTCATTCCCTGTGGACAAAACTCCAAGATGAGAACAGCAGGACAATTAAGGGAGGAGACTGGGCCCTGCCCAGACCACATATTTCTCATTCTCGAAGTCAGGAGACCTCCCTGACCACACATGTGCAGAAAGGCTCCTGGAAGTCAAAAGGGGAGAGATGTCAAGGGATGCTCTACCCAGAGGCCTTTTCAGTAGAATCCATCTTGGCATCTAAAAGATGCCTGCACACCCATGGGAAGATCCTGAGATTTACCAAATATGGACGGTGAACCAGGGAAATCAAGATGACTGGCCAAAGGAAATCTGGAAGAAATGCCCCATAAAAATAATTCAAACTGTCACGAGGGTGTGACTCAGTAACTCTGAGTCCACTCGTGTATTTATCCACACACACTGTACTCTTCTTCCTGTTAATAAATACTTTACTTGTTTCACTACTTTCCATCTTTGTGGGAATTCTTTTCTGCAAAGCTGAAGGGCCAGGCCCTTGTCACTGACCACTGGTCTAGTGGCTAGGATCTGGTGCTTTCACCACCACTGACTTGGCCTCAATCTCTGGCTGGGAACCCAAGCCCCACTTCAAGTCACTGCAGGCCAAGGCCATCCGAGATCAATTACACTATACTGCTTCAGTCAGCACCTGTGTGTTTGCAAAATGAAGCTGCCAGCCTCTTCGGAAGCTCTCCTACTTTCCTCCAGCTAGGCAGGGATGTGTTCTCCCAGCCTGAAAAGAAAATATAATGGGCAAAATAATGTTAACTCACCCAATAACAGACTTATACCCCCAACAAGCAAGGTGGGTCAATTTATCTCTCAATGGGCACAGCGTCATATGAAAATAGCCAATGGAAAGGTGAGAGCTCAGTTTCCTCCTTGGAAAAGGCCATAGAAATGTCAAATCATTCTGAACTAAGATGCACTGTGCTTTTCTAGGCAATTCAACACATTTTTATTGCTCTCCCTCTATTTGGCAGCACTGTGTTGAAAGGACAAGGACATAAATGGTGAACAAAATGGATATGATTAGGTGAGGCAAACATACAGGTAAATAAGAAATCAAAATAAAACTACAAATAAAAGTACTTCTGCTATTGGAATATAAGCACCAGGAACCTAAAAGACATCAGGCACATAACAGATATTACATGAATAAATGAAAGCAATACAGTATGACAAAACCTCTAATAGGACAGGCAGGGGGCACAGAGAAACAGCCCTACCCCTGAGAGGAGGGTGAAGCAAGGCTTTCTAGAAGAAGTAATACCCTAAGACCTGAGGATTACTCAGCCAGAAGTTAGGAGTTAACCAGAAGAAAAGAGTGAAGGAGAAAAAAAGGACTCCTGTAGATATGTACCTAACAAGGATGTGCAACGGCAGCAGTGAAACAAAAATCAGAATGAACTGAGCTCCTAATTATAGTGCTGCAATTAGACTTATAAGCAGATAGAACTGTCCATCTGCTATGACTGAAAAATGGTGGCTTCACTACCTCTACAGCCTGGACTCACTGACTCTTTCTTGGCTGTCTTGGTGGTCTCTCTTTCTCACTTCCCCACTCCCCTACTGAGCTTCCCTTCACCTTTCAAATAAACTTGGTCTCAAACACTTGTCTTGGGGTCAGCTTCTGAGGGAACCCAAATCAGGACACTCGGTTAGTCTATGGTAGTAGCAAGCTATAGCAAGACATAGAGGAACAGAGAAGGCTGGTTTTCTCACAAGGGAGAAACTGGGCATTGCAGGTAAACCTCTACTATTTCACAAGCTTCCTGGAGCTGGCCACAGTGCCAACTTCTATAAAGGAAAACTCATTCTAATGAGTAGCTCCTATTATTGGTCATGACACAGCCAAGGAAAATATGCTAGAATCCAGGCAAAACAACTGGACTTGGGAACAGACTGAGAAGAAACGATGTGTGTAGATCTGCTTGGTGCTGAGTGAGTAGTACTTCAACTAAACGTAAAGTGTCTGCCCGCTCATGGCGCCTGATACCTTAATACCTGATAGCACCAAAGTGGGGAGCTCAGATTGGGCTGACCTCCTAGCTCTGGCGACTCTCAGCTAGCCCTCTAGTGCTGGGGCTGTTCCCAACTAAGGCTCAGCAGCTCATGCGAAAGCCAATGCTCAAGAGATGAGTGGTGGTTGGAAGAAAAAGGCTGTTTTATTCAGGAGGCCAACAACCTGGGGAGAAGGTGGACTACTGTGCAAAAACCAACTCTGAAGACTCTGCTCAACCAAGAAAGTGTTTAAAGGGAGAATCATTTGGGGAAGGGGTCAGAGTCTTCCTTATCTTCCACTATGTTCAGACTTTCTTCTGATTGGCTGGTGGTGAGGTAACAGGGAGGTGTTCCAGGATGCTTGTGCTCAGCCTGAAGTTACCATCTTCTGCCTGGGTGGGGCCTTAGTTCCTGCAGAAGAGCTCAGAGATATCTGTATACTGTATACCCCCTGAGGAGGAACCAGGACCCTCTGCATTGTTGTTTCTTGACTGCTCCTCCCCAGTTTCTACAATCCCTCACTTGATTAGCAACTGTTTGAAGCTCCTCACCTTTGGAACTCAGGGAAGGTCAAGGAGCCTGAATAAAGCCTATTTCCTACAAACAAGAAACAGGGGACACAGAAAGGATTTGTACCCCAGAGAGCCCCACAGGATCCTGCTCCATTTCAGGGCCAGTGATAAGCAATCACATCCAATCCCAACTTCCGAGCACTTCTTGTTGTTGTTTAGTCTGTCCATGGGATTTCCTAGCACCTAATAGTCTCCAAACTGAGGTACCTGCCCCATAGCAAAAACCAGAAGGTCTGTTGCACAATAGAAAGCAAAGTAACAGAACTCATATTTTCCAATTCTTTTTGAATTTTCTACTTTCATAATGTACATTTTTGGTAATATACACAAAATATGAGTTTAATAGTATTAGTTGTATATAAATAAATATAATTATCAGAAGTCCATTCTCAGAAAGCTTTCACTGAGAGAAGTTCATGATCAAAAACATTTGAAGAAACTTGATTTAAAGAGCCTGCTTCTTTTGAAGAGAGGGAAGGAATACTAAGTAGTTTTACATTTTAATAAAGAGAAAGGATCAAGCCTATTTCCAGGGATGATTTCTGGGTATTGAAAAGCCACATTAAGTAGGAGAAAAGAGAGGCCAGATTTGCCAAGTCATTAGAAAGTTATTAAAATAAATCAAAGATGGGTTATAAGTCACTATCAGGTGAAAGAAATTCATAAAGGCCAGTGCTGGCCACATCTGTCTACTGGAGTCACCTGGTCAGCAGCCACAATGACAGGCTGAAATAGCTGTCATGTGTTGAAGTTTATAAATTCATCATTGAAAAGGCTCCATCTTGGGTACAAAAATTGAGCTTTCCATGGTTGTCACTTAATAAACAGCATATTAGTAGATATTAGAATTTAACCACTGGTAATCTAACCCTGAGCCACCAGGATGAGATGGCTGGATGGCATCACCAATGCAATGGACATGAACTTGGGCAAACTTCGGGAGATGGTGAGGGACAGGGAGGCCTGGCGTGCTGCAGTCCATGGGGTCACAAAGAGTCAGACATGACTGGGTGACTGAACAACAACAATCGAACCCTAGCTTTGTCTGAGATGGCTTGACTCAAAAAACAAAACTCCTTAAATTAACCTTGCATGTTCATAAATCAAATGAAAGAGTAAGACAGAGTAAGGACACTCTACCCTATCGCTCCCATAGAATGAAGCTATAAAACCTGGACAGAATCCGTGGACCAGCTATTTGAAGACTGGTAAATTTCAAGGTGGCTCCCAATGATCCCTGCCTCCTGGTGTTCATGCTTTTGTGTACTCTCCTCCCCCTTTCAGTGTAAGGCCTGATCTAGTGACTGACTTCTAGTCAACAGAATATGGCAAATGTGTTGGGCTGTTACTTCTGTGACTAAGTTATGAAAGATTGTGACCTTCTGTCCTGTAAGCAGACTCTCTCTATTGCCTTCACAACTCATGTGTTTTAGATGAAATAATCTGTTGTACTGGAGAGGCCCCCATGGCAGAGGACTGAGGGAAGTCATGGGCCAAAAGCCAGCATGGAACTGAGGCCCTCAGTCAAACAGACCTCAAGAAACTGAATCTTGCCAACAACCATGTGAGCTTGGAAGCAGATCCTCCCCCAGTGAAGCCTTAAGATGACTGCAGCTCAACTGACACCCTGACTGCAGCAGCTTGTGAGAGACCCTGAAATAGAGGGCCCACATAAACTGCACCTGGATTCGTGACCCACAAAAGCTGTGAGATCACAAATGTGCATTTTAAGCCTCTAGGTTTTTGTTATTTTTCATACAGCAATAAAGTACCACAAAGACTCTGGAAAGTAAACAGCAGAAGGCATACTGAGAAGATAAGAGTTTGAAGTACTGCCACACTGGTGGTGAGTTAACCATTTTTTTCCCTACAATTTCCCCAGCCTGGATTCAAGGAAGCATAAATTCATATCAAAAGCACAGTGAGCTAACACTGCACACCTATTAGATTTTTTTAAAACTCTAATAATACCCAGTACTGGCTAGGATATGGAGCAACTAGAACTCTTATACTTTGCTGGTGGGAATACAAAATAGTGCAGCCACTATGAAAACTAGTTTGATAGTCTTTCATACAGTTGAACATGTACTTGCCATATGACATAGCAACCCTACCCCCTGGATATTTACTCTAAAGGAATGAAAGCTTATATTCATACAGAAATCTGTACTCAGGTTCATACGGTCAAGTACTTAAAACAGCCCAAATGTCCTTCAGTGGGTGAACGGATATACAAACTGCAGGACAGCAATGCAATGGAATATTACTTACCAATAAAAAGGAACAAACTACTGATAAAGACAACCTGGATGAATCTCAAAGGCATTATGCTGAAAGAAATCAGGCTTAAAATGTTGAGTACACTTTTATGACATTCTCAAAAAGACAAAACTGTAGTAATGGAGAGCTGATTAATGGCTGCCAAGGTTTATGGGGTGAGGGAGAATGTGACTACAAAGGAAGAGCAAGGAGTTTTGGAGGCGATGTTCTGTATCCTAATTATGGTGGAGGTGACACTAACCTACCCAAGTGTTAAAATTTACAGAACTGTACAAGTCGGTTTTACTGTACACTAATTTAAAAATAAATTTTTTAAAAAACTTCAGAGCTGCCCTTGGTGCCTTAGTGCCTTTGGGTCTGCAGACATTAAAGTCCCCGTGGGCTGACTGTGACTGCCAAGGGTCTTCCTAAAGCAATGCCAGAAGCATCGGACTTCACTTTTAGCTATCCATGGGCAAAACTCAAAAAACAGAGACCCCAGTGAGAAAACGCAACCCATCCATCCTTTACCTAACAGATACTTACTGAGCAAGTTCCAGCTATGAGGCAGATACAAAAATGAATACATTCTGATTCATTGCCCTACCAGATTCATAGTGTAATGAGGGACACGAGCGTCCACAAATAATTTTAAGACAGGAGGTGTAGGTATGAGGCAGGAGACAGACATGCCCCAGGCTGAACAGTTTCTCTGCAATGGACAGAAACTGCATAAAAGCGGGATGGAGGAGAAGGTTGGGCCCTACCCAGATAAGTGATAAAAGATCACATATTCCTAATCCTCAAAGTCAAGGAGACCTCCCTGACTACACATGCGCAGAAAGGCTCCTTGGAGGTCGAAGAAAAGGGAGGGGACATCACCTCACAGTAAGTGATGTCAATTTCCCATAAGCTTCTTCACCAGAGTCCATCTTGGCTAAGAGATGAGTGCACACATGGGAGGATCCTGAGATATGCCAAATATGGACTCTGAACCAGACAAATCAAAATGATTGGCCAAAGGAAACCTGGAAGAAATGCCCCACAAAAGTGATTCTAGGGGCTTCCCTGGTGGTCCAGTGGTTAAGAATCCGCCTTGCAATGCAAGGGACACCAGTTCAATCCCTGGTCTGGGAAGATCCCACATGTTTCGGGGCAACTGAGCCCTTGCTCCACAACTACTAAGCCTGCACACCTAGAGCCCATGCTCTGCAACCAGAGAAGCCACCACAGCGAGAAGCCTGTGCACTAGAACTACACAGGAGCCACCACTTGCCACAACCGGACAAACCCTTCGAGTAGCAACAAAGACCGAGCGCAGCCAAAGGAAAATCAATAATTTTTAAGTGATTCAAACCACCAGGAGGGCACAACTCTCTCTGAGCCTGCCCATGTGTCTATCCACATGTACCATACTCTTTTTCCTAATAAACACTTGACTTGTTTCACTACTTTCCATCTTTGTGGGAATTCTTTTCTGCAAAGCCAAAGGGCCAGGGCCTTGTCACTGACCACTGGTCTAGTGGCTAGGATTCGGTGTCTTCACTGTCTATGAACCGGCCTCAGTCTCTGGCTGGGAACCAAAATCCTGCTTCAAGCCACTACAGGCTGAGGCCACCCAAGATCACATACAAAGATATGCCATGTACTACCGGAGCCCAGAAGGATACGAGCCCTGCCAGGACAAGTCAGGAGACATTTCCTAGAGCATACAAGGTAGAGAACGGCACTCCAGGGAAATTGGGAGCACGGTACACTTGAGTTATGTTTCCTGAGACTGGGGTGGGTATAGAATGTATATACAGCAGAAGATGGGGATGTGAATCTGAGGAGGTAGACTGTTGCCAACTGTGACTGTTCTCATAAATTACAGCAAAGAATTCATACTTTTATCTGTCAGTCAGAGACTGCAATTTCAAATGCTGACATGGGCTGCAGTACATAACAGAAATGAGTAAAGCAGCCTGGGTGGAGATGATGGGACACTGTAGAGAGTTTCTATCTAAATGAGGCAGCAGTTGTCCAGAAATCCCAATCCAACACTACCCACTGTAATTTTTCAAGAGAAGCTGAACATACTTTTATGTAAAATCTCTGTATTTTTAAATGCCAGTATGAGTATACCTCTACAAACTTAAGATGCCATCGATTACAAGGCGTATCATTATTTTATGTACCAATAAGAAACAAAAAAGCAACTCATCAAACTGTGACACACCAATGATTTTAAGGCACATTCCAATTTCAGAGGTGCTAAAATGTGAAAAAATGTGTCTCTCAGAGTCAATGAAATGCAGCACTAATTCTCACTTTCTCAGAACACTGTATAGACTCCAGTGTGAGGCTGCCAGATTGCAAACTCTGATTAAGTGAAGAGGAGCCCGAGAGTAATCTCATTAGATTCACACTTTAGGAAGGTGACTCTGCGGGTCACATGGCAATGACCTGGTGAAATGCCAGCCAGAGGAAGACCAATGAGGAAGCGCCTCCAATGATTCAGGAGATCAATGACAAGGGCTGAATTAAAGCAGGAGCAGTGCAAATGGAGCTGCTGCTGCTAAGTCGCTTCAGTCGTGTCCGACTCTGTGCGACCCCATAGACAGCAGCCCACCAGGCTCCCCCATCCCTGGGGTTCTCCAGGCAAGAATACTGGAGTGGGTTGCCATTTCCTTCTCCAAATGGAGAGGAGAGGCCAAATGTGAAAGCCTTTTAGGATATAAACCCACTGGTCCCAGACTGGGTATAGGGAGCAAGGCGGACAGATGCATTGATAAGGATTCCAAAGTCTCTAGTCTAGAATACTAGATGGCTCCATCACATCTTCAACAAGGCTCATTGGGTATCTACCAGGTGCTGGGCGCTGCACTGCACCCTGAGGGTACAACAGCGGACATAACACACATGGTCCCCGCACTCTAGTGATTTACAGTCTAGTGAGTGACACCCTAACAAGTTAAAATGTATAGGCAGCAGAGGCTCTTTTTAAAGCCCAGAAAATAAATCAGGTCTGCAGATTCTGATTAAAGAGGTTATCAGGTTATTGATAACAGTTAAAGTAATCAGAGAAGATAAAATAGGGAGCACTTGTAAAGTTAGAGGCAACAGGGGCAAAATCAGATGCCTAGAAACAGAGACATTTAAAGGGAATGAGAAGGAGGGAGAAAACAAAGGAGACTAAAAAAGGAACAATCTGGAAAGGAAGAGGCTCAGGAGAGAGGGGTATCTATAAACCAAGGGCCATACGTATTATCATGGAATCTAATATACCTTTATCTATAATTAATGCACAGAAGTAAATAACCTTGGCAAACACGTACAATTCAGATTTTCAGAATTATGGGTGTTAGGTGTTTTGCATGAATTCCAAATAGCCTTATCAGAACTGCTTCTTATTTAGAGAGTTGTGGATATTTTTAAATATTGCCACAAGCTGTTCTTTTAGCTTGTTATTGTGTCTCTGTTTGACATCTAGCATGAGTCAATGGCAGAGCAATGGTAATTCCTTACTTTTTTTTTCCCTTTGGCAGGAGCTATAATCCATCATTCCAAGACAAAAGTGAAACAAAGAATATACATTTATACAATCCCCTCTCATGTCAAAGCACTGGGAATTGGGCAAAACTGATCTAGGCCAGACAGAGGAGTCTCCTTGCAAGATCATCACAAGGGTCATGTCCCAGAGCCCTGCACCAGGCTGTGATATGGTAAGATACTCTGGTCCTCTGGACTTGTTCAGAAAGGCCCTTCATTTTCTGAGAGAGGAAGATCAGGCCCAGAGAGGTTAAGTAGCCTCCCAATATCATCGTCTTATGACTTGGTGGCCAGTACTCGTCCCATTACATCAAAGTGACCCAATTCTACCCTAATAAAGACAGCGTCAATACAACATACACTAAAGTATGACAAACTCAATACATAAAACATTAATTCTACTAGAGTTGGCCAAACAACTAAACAGAGGAAAAACATGGTTCCATGTCTACCCAGATTTCATTCAATTTATCTGCTCCTTTAAGAGTTCTTATCCTTCCCTCTAAGTTTTACCAGTTTCACACAGGTTGAAGGAAAGTAAAACTCCTAGATTTTCACGTTGTTGGTTGCTGAATCTTTTAGCCAGAACTGCAGACTCAGGACACAATCCATCATCAGGCTTACAGATCTTACTTGAAGAGGAGTCCCCTCAGCCTCATCTGGAAATTTCCAGATGGAGATTCTAGAATGACTCTTTTAAAGGTTGCCTTGGCAACTCCATAATGATGAATGCAGGTATGACTATACCTGCCAATGGAATGTGAACAACACAACCTGGATGAGAGAACCACTTCCTGCTTACTGGGAAGGTGGCTTCCACGTTCTCCAAGCTTACTTTTTGCCAACCATTACCTCCCTGTCAACCATGTTTGTTTTCATGAACACACAGAACAAAGAACAGTTGGTTTCTTGGAGGAATAGTGAAACTATTAGTTAAAGCAAGGCCTAAGAAATACCCATGGCTTTCTTTTCAAAACATTTGTCAGTATCGCCTCAGATGACCACAAGTTTATGGTGAAGACTTTGGAAAGGTTTTTAGAGAATTTTGTTTACGAATACTTACTCTTATCTTGGTTTTATTCATATATTCATCCAACAAATATTATTGAGCACCTACTGTATGCCAGGCACTGTTCTAGACCCTGGAGTACATAAGTGGACTCTATGATTTAGGGACTTTCAAAGGAAAAATTAGGGTTTGATAAGTCTTAGGGGCTTCCCTTGTAGCTCAGTCGGTAAAGAATCTGCCTGCAGTGCAGGAGACCTGGGTTCGATCCCTGGGTTGGGAAGATCCCCTGGAGAAGGAAATGGCAACCCACTCCAGTATCCTTGCCTGGAAAATCTCATGGACAGAGGAGCCTGGTGGGCTGCAGTCCATGGGGTTGCAAAGAGTCAGACACGACTGAGTGACTAACACACAATAAGTCTTAGTTTACTAAAGCTGAAGTTAGTACTTTCACTAATATCCCCAAAAGGGCAAAAGTTATTCATTTACATAAAACTCTCTAAAATAGTGCTTCTCAAACTCTGATGTGCTTATAGACAACCTGGGGACCCTGTTAAAACACAGATGCCTGGGCACAGCCCCTAGAAGTTCTGATTCAGTAGGTCTGGAGTTGGCTCATGAATCTGGAGTTCTAATGAATTCCCAAGGGACAGTGAAGCATACTTTGAGAGGCACTACTCTGTAACACAGTTTTTTTTAATCTCTATTTCTTTTTCAACCTACTCTTCCACAGCTTTTAAGGTCAAATATATTCTACAATGCTTTTGTGATTTTCACGGTCAACTCAGTATCAGCAGAACATGAGAATGTTGTGATGTATAAATGAAACAATGCCATAAACCAAAGATTTCAAATATTTGGAAAGAATGAAAGAAATAACAATCATAAGCAAATTGATGTATCGGTACAGTAATGTACTAAAACCTCACTAATTTGCCCTAGTGAGGTGGATTGTTATTCTTACTTTATAAGTCTGATTTACAAAACAGTTTTAAGGATATGTATTCAAATTAACCTGATGTAACTAAGAACAGGAAAATTCTACATGTTTAATGAGTCTCTTACGTTAACAGGGAGATAAGAGCTATTTGTAATGAACATACATTTCGAATGAAGCTCTGGATTTTATATTACATGAGATAAAAACAACCTCCCCACTTAGGCCTCTGTTTCTCACCACTAAACTGATATGTCTGCCTCATATGCCATGCTTCTGCTGGTGTGGTTATGTGAAACGGATACTAGGTAAACTAGCTGGTGACAGATTCAAGATTTCTCCTCACTGTTTTTCCTAAGAAGGCTGTGAAGTTAATATAGGGTCTGGAGAAAAGTACTGTCAATTTTAAGAATTAAAAAAGTCTCTGTGCATGGAAGAATAGGAGGGTTAGGAAAGGGGACCAGAAAAAAAAAAAAAAAAGGAAAGGGGACCAGGAGTAAATTCTCGCAATTTCAAGGAAATATCAGCTCTGTCACTTACTAATACAAGCTGGGTACCTTAGGAAATGTTTATTACTTCTCCGAGTGCCTTCTCATTTTAAAAATGGGGATAGTATTTAAATGGAAAAATCTAAGTGGAAAATCCTTCATAAACTCTAAACTGCTAAACAGATATTAGCTACCATTTCTAAGAGAGGCCTACATTTCCTGAGTGGATACACATCCTGGAGAAGAAATGTGGCCTGGTCTGTGGGTCAGGATGTGCTTAGGAGCATCAGAGTCTTCAGTTTCACAGTCAAATTGCTTGGGGTCATTTTCTACAGCCACCACTTAACAGTTGTGAGCCTGGGAAAATTACATAGCCTCTATGTCTGCTTCTTATAAACTGAGATAGTAATAGCACCGCTCACACTGAGTTGATATAAGGAATACATGGGCTCATACACATTATAGCAGCCACGGATAGTTGCCTAGCCAGTATCTATCCTCCTTTTCTTCCGTACTAATAAAGCCCTGATTTTGCTTTCAATAGCAATGGGCCCAGACACCAAAACTTCATTTTCTAGGATCCCCAGCAGTTAGGGGTGGTCATGTGACTCTGTTCTGGCCAACGAGATATAAGGAGAAATCTGAGGCTCCCAGAAAGGCCATTTTTCAGACTTAAAAAAAAGGGATAAGACTTAGCTGTCAGGAGCCCTTTGCTTTTACCCTTCCTCCATTATGTCTGGAACCATGACATAATGCCTAGAGGAGAAGTAGCCCTTTTGAGTGCATTAGGACAAGAGGCTAATGCTGAGAATGATAATGCAGAAAGACTGAAGGAGAGCCTGGGACACAAATGATGTGAAGTGGCTTCTTTCCTGACTTAATGTCACCTGAGGTAATAGCCAACCCCTCTGCATTAAGTCCCTGTTATTTCACTTACCTCATCACATGCAGCCAAACACACTCTCTAACCAATACACTTGTGAAGCAGTTTTGAGTTAGGGCCTGGCTTATAGTTAGTATTCAATAAATATAATTTGCCCAACATTCTGTTGCCTAACCAGGTGGCTGACAAGTATTGCCCCTTGATCCCTTACAATAGTACCCCAATTTTCTTTTCTGAGCTCAACTCTGTCCCTATACTAAGCCCTGCGGTTTGCATGGGATTGACACCACCCTCCACTCTAAGTGTGAGATTGAACTGGCTTAATTCAATCAGCATGAGCCCACTTGCCAAGCAACAATGACTGCCCAGGGCTAGGCACACAACACAGGCCTAGGCAGCTCACACATCCTCTTCTCCCAGCAAAAGGGAGAGTTCAGGTGGGCATGTAACTAAAGGCAATATGAGTAATCTCCAGGCTCCTATTTAATCTACTTAATCAAATCTACATTCTAGCACAATAAAAATTCATATCCAACTCACCTTTTCCAAAGAAAAGAACAGCAATAAAATCTACAATATGTAATTGTGTGAATTCATTCAAATTTCTCTTCAAAAAGAGGAAAAAAAATTAACAGCCGGCTGAAACTGTTTTGTTTTTGTTTTTTGTAAACACGTCCAGGAGAACTCCTTTAAGAATAGATGTGCATCTGGGTTTTAGAATGAACGCTGGACCCGGAGGCAAACACTGGAAACCTATGACTAATATTGAAATAATATTCACAGACAGTTGTCATGGCAGCCTGCTCATTCTGCACAAAATAGAACCCACTGCATTTTAACAGGATTTAGCAAAGGAAAGCTGCTAGCCTGCAGACAGCCTCTAACTGAGTTAAACAACCTACTAATTGGTTTTGGTTTTATCATTATATATAGCCTTCAGACTATACCCTAATTGTATCCCAGAAAATCACAAACACTTCAAATCACTAAAAAAAAACAGTAAGATGATCTTAATTTAACACCTCCACCACTCTTGAAATCTTCCCATCAAACTAGAAAGAAAGCTTATAGGCAAGTCCCATTGTGTGCACAGTTGAATCCACTTAGAAATCTAAAGACAGTAAGTTTGGGGGAATCAGAGGGAAATGTCATTTCTGTCACCAATTAGCATTGGCTGGATGCCACTATCAGTCACTTCCTTTTAAGCAGGGTTCTGTAGGAGTAGCCAATTTGGGGAGCAGCCAAACTGCTCTGTGCTCAGTTACACAGTCCCAGGGGAGTGACTTTAGAAACTGGAGGTGTCTTGAATCGTATAAACAAGGGAAGGGGAGACAAATTATTTTCAGTTGATCTGTTTTTCTCTTGAATGGCTATCTATCAAGTCTAAGCTCACTGAATGTGACTGCAGGTGATTTTGTTGATGACATATAGCTGGTGTTGAGAGGAATACCATACAAAGCCATCTTTCCTAATAGATAGGCTTTTGCATATCACCCTGCCCCCACTCCTGCCTTCTCTTTGAGAGAGAAGAGACAGAGTATAATTAAAAGTCAGTAATATAAAAAAAATTCAGTAACATCCAAAGTTAGGAAAAACATATCAAGCCATTATCATCCATTAACATCTTGAAACAAATTACTCCTTTGGGTTAATTAATGTTCTCGAAACTCCTTGAGATGGGGCCATGTCATACAATCAAAAAAAACAAAAACAAAAAACTCCACACTACCCAACACTGAACTCGTAGACATACTGCAGGTATGTGACAATAAACAAAGGAACTGGGACACTGAGGAGCAGTCCCTCAGTAACTGGTGGGCATATTAAAGACACTGTCAAAATGGTATAGGAAAGAAATTGTGGAAATACTGAATCAGTGGGGATTGTATTCTCCCTCATATAACTGAAACTCTCACTAAAGAGCAGCATTAAAAATTAGTGATTTTACTTTTCAAATGTAACCGGGAGTCTGGAAGTAGTAAATTTGGGGCTGGGATCCAGGTATCTTCCTTCTTTCTGCTCAGCAATGTAGCTTTCCTCTTCACAATTGTCAACTCATGATCACAAAATGGCTGCTCTCCCTCCAGCACTGCATGTACACTCTGAGGAGAAAGTGAAACTAAGGGCAAAATGGGGCATACCAACTGAGTCGACCTCCTTTTAAAGAAATGGTTTTGGAAGCCCACCTACTTCTATACAAGTCATTGGCCAGAATTATGTCACACAGTCTCTTCTAACTGTAAGGGAACCCAGGAAATCAGTCCTACTTGGACACATTCCTGAGTCAAACAAAATCAGGAAGTGTGGTGTAGAGGTTAAATACAGACTGTGGAGCCAGATGGCCTGGGTGTAAAACCCTACTCCTTTATTTACTTAGCTTTGTGACTTAGTTACGTAATTATTCTGTGACTCAGTTTTCTCATCTGTAAACTAAGCATAGTAACAGTACCTTTCTCACAGGTTTCTTGGGAGGATTAAATGAGTTAATATGGGTAAAGAGTCTGAATAGTCTCTAATACATAGCAAACAATCTACAAATGTTTATTCTTATTACTGACAAAAAGAAGAATGAATATTGAATAAGCACCTAGCAGTATCTGCTGTAGATGTGTTGGCCACTCTGTAATCTCACCCATCCTGGTTACTGTAATAAGTGGGAACAAGTTGCCTGCTGCATCTGAGAACTGACGGCTCTCCAGGCCAGAAAACCAAAACCTAGTCAGAGCAGCCATTCCCATGACCATCAGCCTCTGTCCTCATCTCCTCAGAACCAAGGGCAACAAAACTTCCCAGTGTCTGAGCCAAGAAGGCACTGCCAGCCCACTGTGGTGATGCCCATCCATTCTAGACATGAATCATCAGGACTCCTTCTGTTGCAAGAGTCAGTAAGGCCAACTCCTGCTGGCCTCAGCAAAACTGGAAATGCACCCTTCTGACAGCTGACGAGACAACAGGAGACCTAAGGCCTGACTTGGTCAAGGCCTTAAATGACAGTACCTGTCACTCTGTTTCTCACCTCCAATTCCTCACTGTTGGTTCTATTCTCAGGCTTCAAACTGGTGTCTCTCAGACCTCGTGATCACCCACATTAACTTCTCAACATCCTCCCTATGTTTCAGTAATTCTCCACATTTGACTCCTCGAGGAGAAACAAGAAATTTGCTCTCCCAGCCTCTTTCATAGCAGGAGCACAGGTGTGTAACCTAGGCTCTGCCAGAGACCTCAGTTTAGAAGAGAACAACAGAAGGAGTCAAGGGGTTATGAAAGCCATCATCCACCAAAGTTAGTGGCAGAAGGGTCCAGTTTGCAGAGACAGCAGTACCAGAGACTCTGGGCCCCATCACTGGCTTGAGTTGCTAAGTCTGTATTCAAAAGGGGCAGCCATGGGCAGATATCTCTGCTGGTATAGCCCTGCAATGATATTCAGACATTATTCCTGGCTTTAAGCCAGCCTTCTCGGAGAGCCTCCAGGCCACCAAATATCCTTTAATAAACATTTTGTTCTTAAACTAGGAGAAGTGTTGAATCAGCTTAGATGATGTTATACCCTAAATCTCAGTAGTTTACACTTCTCAAGCTTTATTTTTCACTCCTGTTTTGCGCAGGCTGGCTGCAGTTCAGTAACATGTGGTCTTTCCTCTAAGACTTGGGCCAACGTCTCTCTGGGGCATTGCTATACTCCTAACAAAGGGGAAGTATCAAAGCAGCACCCTACAAGCTGGCCCTTCACACCTCTGCTGGGAAGTGAGGCACATCACTTGTACCCACGTCCAATTGCTGAAAAAAAGTCACTCAGTCAAGCCTATCCATGGGGCAATGGTGTAAAAATCCCCGCTGGGGAAGAGCAGTAAATATCTGGGGCAAGAAGCTTCTGCTGTAGGCAACTCAGAGCCCGCGTGATACCATGCAATAGTGAGATGGCAACAGAATCCCCAGCCTCTAGATTATCTGACACTGAGTCCAGGGCGAACAAGGAAATGTCTCCTCTCAGGAATTCACACAAAAGGTCCAGAATAAGCCCTGACTGGGACTGACTGACCTAGCATGAGTCATCTCCAATCGTGAACAGCTCCACTCAAGGTATTTTTATGGAATGGTTACTATGTAACAGGTCCTATTTAGGTTCTACGAAATATAACAGTGAACAAAACCAAATCCATGCCCTCACAGAACTTTCTGGTTGAGAATGATAAGGGGCAAAAAATATTTAGAAATAAATAAATATCTAGAAAATTACATGGCAGTGCAGTGTAGAGAAAAATAAAGCAGAAAAGGGGGATATTGAGTTTCCAGGGTGAAGGGGAAAGGAAAATAGCTATTTTAAACAGGGTAGTCAGGGGAGGATTGCTGAGAAAATATTTGGGCAAATACCTGAGGAAGGTGAGGGAGCAATGTAGTGACACAGAGAAAGAGCAGTAAAGGCTGCGAGAATAGCATATGCAAAGGCCCTGAGGTAGAAAAGGCCTACTGTATTTGAGGAACAGTAAGCAGGCAAGACCCCTTCATGGATCACAGCCTTGTCATGGCGAAGGGGCTTCTATAGCTCGGTGAAGCTATGAGCCATGCCATGCAGGGCCACCCAAGAAGGAAGGGTCATAGTGAAGAGTTCTCGCAAAATGTGATCCAGAGGAAGAGGAAATGGCAAACCACTCCAGTATTCTTGCCTGGAGAAGCCCATGGACAGTATGAAAAAGCAGAACAATATGACACCACAAGATGCACGCCCTCCCGGTTGTAAAGTGTCCAATATGCTACTGGGGAAGACTGGCAAGCAATTACTAATAGATCCGGCCAGAATGAAACAGCTGGGCGAAAGTAGAAATGATGCTCTGTTGTGGATGTGTCTGGTGGTGAAAGTAAAGTCTGATGCTGTAAAGAACAATACTGCATAGGAACCTGGAATGTTAGGTCCATGAATCAAGGTACATAAGGCATGATCAAGCAGGAGATGGCAAGAATTAATATATCTTAGGAATCAGTGAACTCAGATGGATGGGAATGAGAGAATGTAATTCAGATGACCATTATATCTACTACTGTGGGCAAGAATCCCTTAGAAGAAATGGAGTAGCCCTCATAGTCAACAAAAGAGTCCTAAATGCAGTACTTGGGTGCAATTTCAAAATGACAGAATGATCTGTTTGTTTCCAAGGCAAACCATTCAACATCACAGTAATCCAAGTCTATGCCCCAACCACTGATGCCAAAGAAGCTGAAGTTGACTGGTTCTATGAAGACCTACAACACCTTCTAGAACTAACACCAAAAAAGATGTCCTTTTCATCATAGGGACTGGAATGCAAAAGTAGGAAGTCAAGAGATACCTGGAGTAACAGGCAAGTTTGGCCTTGGAGTACAAAATGAAGCAGGGCAAAGGCCAACAGAGTTTTGCCAAGAGAACACACTGGTTATAGCAAACACCCTTTTCCAACAACACGAGACGACTCTACACATGGACACCACCAGATGATCAATGCTAAAACCAGATTAATCATATTCTTTTCAGTAGAAGATAGAGAAGCTCTATACACACAGTAAAATCAAGACCTGGAGCTGACTGTGGCTCAGATCATGAACTCCTTACTGCAAAATTCAGGCTTAAATTGAAGAAAGTAGGGAAAACCACTAGGCCATTCAGGTATGATCTAAATCAAATCCCTTATGATTATACAGTGGAAGTGACAAACAGATTCAAGAGATTAGATCTAGTAGACAGAGTGCCTGAAGAACTATGGACAGAGGAGGCAGTGACCAAAACCATCCCAAAGAAAAAGAAATGCAAGAAGGCAAAGTGGTTGTCTGAAGAGGCTTTACAAATAGCTGAGGAAAGAAGAGAAGCAAAAGCAAGGGAGAAAGGGAAAGATATACCCAACTGAATGCAGAGTTCCAGAGAATAGCAAGGAGAGATAAGAAGGCCTTCTTAAATGAAAAATGCAAAGAAACAGAGGAAAACAATAGAATGGGAAAGACTAAAGATGTCTTCAAGAAAATTGGAGATATCAAGGGAACATTTCTTGTAAGGATGGGCACAATAAAGCAGAGATAACAGTAAGGACCTAACAGAAGCAGAAGAGATTTAAGAAGAGGTGGCAAGTGACTTCCCTGGTGGTCCAGTAGCTATGACTTTGAACTCCCAATGCAGGGGGCCTCGGTTCCATCTCTGGTCAGGAAACCAGATCCCATGTGCCACAACTAAGAGTTTTCACGCCACAACTAAAGACCCAGAGCAGTCAAATAAATTTTTTTTTTTAAAAAAAGAGGAGGTAGCAAGAATACACAGAAGAACTACACAAAAAAGGTCTTATTGACTCAAAAGATAAGTGCGGTCTGGTGCATTCACTCACCTAGAGCCAGACATTCTGGAGTGTGAAGTCAAGTGGGCCTTAGGAAGCATTACTAAGAACAGAGCTAGAGGAGGTGACATAATTCCAACTAAGCTATTTAAAATTCTAAAAGATGAGGCTGTGAAAGTGCTGGACTCAATATGCAAGCAAATTTGGAAAACAACAGTGGCCACAGAACTGGAAAAAGGTCAGTGTTCATTCCAATCCCTAAGAAGGGAAATGCCAAAGAATGTTAAGAGTACCATACAATTGCACTCACTTCACATGCTAGCAAGGTTATACTCAAAATCCTTCAAGCTAGGCTTCAGCAATATGTGAACCGAGAACTTCCAGATGTTCAAGCTGGATTTAGAAAAGGGAAAGGTATCAGAAACCAAACTGCCAACCTTCATGGGTCATGGAGAAAGCAAGGGAATTCCAGAAAAACATCTGCTTCTGCTTCATTGACTACACTAAAGCCTTTGACTGTGTGGATCACAACAAACTATGGAAAATTCTTAAAGAGATGGGAATAACCTACCACCTTACTCATCTCCTAAAAATCCTGTATGCAGGTCAAGAAGTGATAGAAGAGGACATAGAACAAAGGACTGGTTCAAAACTGAGAAAAAAGTACAAGGCTGGATACTGCTGCCTTGCTTGTTTAACTTATATGCAGAGTACATCATGCAAAATGCCAGGCTGGATGAATCACAAGCTGGAATCAAGACTGCTGGGAGAAATATCAACAACCTTAGATATGCAGATGATACCACTCTAATGGCAGAAAGTGAAGAGGAACTAAAGAGCCTCTTGATGAGGGTGAAAGAGGAGAGTGAAAAAGCTGGCTTGAAACTCAACATTCAAAAAACTAAGATCATGGCAATCTGGTCCCATCACTTCATGGCAAATAGAAGGAGAAAAAGTGGAAGCAGTGACAGATTTTATTTTCTTGGCTCCAAAATCACTGCAGATGGTGACTGCAGCCATGAAATTAAAAGATGCTTGTATCAATCAATTTTATACACCATATTAACAAATAAAAAGATAAAAACCATATGATCATCTCAATAGATGCAGAGAAAGTTTTGACAAAATTCAACATCCATTTATGATAAAAACTCTCCAGAAAGTAGGCACAGAAGGAACATACCTCAACATAATAAAGGCCATATACAACAAACCCACAGCAAACATTATTCTCAATGGTGAAAAACTGAAAGCATTTCCTCTAAGATCAGGAACAAGACAAGGAAGCCCACTCTCACCACTATTATTCAACACAGTTTTGGAAGTCCTAGCCACAGCAATCAGAGAAGAAAAAGAAATAAAAGGAATCCAGATTGGAAAAGGAGTAAAACACGTCATGCAGATGACATGATTCTCTACATAGAAAACCCTAAAGATGCCACCAGAAAATTACTAGAGCTAATCAATGAATATAGTAAAATTGCAGGATATAAAATTAATACACAGAAATCCCTTGCATTCCTATACACTAACAATGAGAAATCAGAAAGAGAAATTAAGGAGACAATCTCATTCACCATTGCAAACAAAAGAATAAAATGATTAGGAATAAATTTACCTAAAAGACAAAAGACCTGTATGCAGAAAACTATAAGACACTGATGAAAGAAATCAAAGACAACACAAACAGATGGAGAGATATACCATGTTCTTGGATTGGAAGAATCAATATTGTGAAAATGACTATACTACCCAAAGCAATCTACAGATTCAATGCAATCTCTATCAAACTACCAATGGTATTTTTCACAGAAACTAGAAAAAAAATTTCACAATTTGTATGGAAACACAAAAGACACTGAATAGCCAAAGCAATCTTGAGGGAAAAAAAAAAAATTGGAGATGGAGGAATCAAATCTTCCTGACTTCAGACTATACTACAAAGCTACAATCATCAAGACAGTATGGTACTGGCACAAAAACAGAAATATAGACCAATGGAACAAGATAGAAAGCCCAGAGATAAATCCACACACCTATGGGCACCTTATCTTTGACAAAGGAGGCAAAAATATACAATGGAGAAAAGATAGTCTCTTCAATAAGTGGTGCTGGGAAAACTGGTCAGCTATGTGTAAAAGAATGAAATTAGAACACTTCCTAACACCATACACAAAAATAAACTCAAAATGGATTAAAGACCTAAATGTAAGACCAGAAACTATAAAACTCTTAGAGGAAAACATAGGCAGAACACTCTTTGACATAAATCACAGCAAGATCCTCTATGACCCACCTCCTAGAGTAATGGAAATAAAAATAAAAATAAACAAATGGGACCTAATTAAACTTAAAAAGCTTTTGCACAATGAAGGAAACTATAAGCAAGGTGAAAAGACAACCCTCAGAATGGGAGAAAATAAATTGCAAATGAAACAACTGACAAAGGATTAATCTCCAAAAATATACAAGCAGTTCATGCAGCTCAATACCAGAAAACAAACAACCCAATCAAAAAGTGGGCAAAAGACCTAAACAGATATTTCTCCAAAGAAAACATACAGATGGCTAATAAACACATGAAAAGATGCTCAACATCACTCATTATTAAAGAAATGCAAATGAGAGCTACAATGAGGTATCATCTCACACTTTTTGGAATGGCTATCATCAAAAAGTCCACAGACAATACACACTGGAGAGGATATGGAAAAAGTGGACCCTCTTGTTGGTGGGAATGCAAACTGATACAGCCACTATGTATGGAGATTCCTTAAAAAGCTAGGAATAAAACTACAATATGACCCAGCAATCCCACTATTGAGCATATAGCTTGAAGAAACCAGAACTGAAAAAGACACAAGTACCCTAATTTCACTGAAGTACTATTTATAATAGCTAAGACATGGAAGCAACCTTGATGTCCATCAGCAGATGAATGGATAAGAAGTTTTGGTACATATATACAATGGAATATTACTCAGCTATAAAAAGGAATGCATTTGAGTCAGTTCTAATGAGGTGGATGAACCTAGAGCCTATTATACAGAGTGAAGTAAGTCAGAAAGAGAAAGACAAATATTGTATATTAATGCATATATATGGAATCTAGAAAGATGGTACTGATGATCCTACATGCAGGGCAGCAAAGGAGACACAGACATAAAGAACAGACTTTTGGACTCAGTGGGAGGAGAGGGTGGGATGATTTGAGAGAATAGCATTGAAACATATACATTACCATATGTAAAATAGATAGCCAGTGGGAGTTTGATGTATGATGCAGGGAACCCAAAGCTGGTGCTCTGTGACAACCTGGAGGCATGGGGTGGGGAAGGAGGTGAGACGGGTATTCAGGAGGGAGGGGATACATGCATGCCTATGGATTCATGTTGATGTATGGCAGAAACCATCACAGTAAAGAAATTATCCTCTAATTAAAATAACTTAATTTAAAAAACATATATATAGAACCTAGAAAGATGATACTGATGATCCTATTCACAGGGGAGCAAAGGAGATGAAGACATAAAGGACAGATTTTTGGACACAGCAGGGGAAGGAGAGGGTGGAACAATTTGATAGAACAGCATTGAAACGTATACAATACCATATGTCAAACAGACAGCCAATGGGAATTTGCTGTATGATGCAGGAACCAAAGCCAGTGCTCTGTGATAACCTAGAAGGGTGGGATGGGGAGGGAGGTTTAAGAGGGAGGGGACATATGTATACCTATGACTGATTCATGCTGATGTATGGCAGAAACAACACAATATTGTAAAGCAATTATCCTCCAATTAAAAACAGATTAAAAATAAAAAAGACACTTGCTCCTTGGAAGGAAAGCTATGACAAACCTAAACAGCGTATTAAAAAGCAGACATCACTTTGCTAACAAAGGTCCATATAGTCAAAGCTATGGTTTTTTCCAGTAGTCATGTACAGATGTGAGAGTTGGACCATAAAGAAGGCTGAGTGCTGAAGAATTGATGCTTTCGAACTGTGGTGCTGGAGAAGACTCTTGAGAGTCCCTTGGACAGCAAGGAGATCAAGCCAGTCAATCCTAAAGGAAATCAACCCTGAATATTCATTGGAAGGACTGATGCTGAAGTTCCAATATTTTGGCCACCTGATGTGAAGAGCTGACTTACTGGAAAAGACCTTGAAGCTGGGAAAGATTGAAGGTAAGTGATATGGTTAGATAGCATCACCGACTCAATGGACATGAATTTGAGCAAACTCCAGGAGATAGTGGAGGACAGAGGAGCCTGGCGTGCTGCAGTCCATGGGGTTGCAAAGAGTCGGACACGACTTAGTGACTGAAAAACAACAAAGCAGCCAAGTGTGGTCCTGTAAGGCAATGTAACAGGATATATGATAAGAGGGGTAATAAATGGAAGATCAGATCATGTAGCACCTTGCAAGCCAGTATAAGTCTCTGGCTTCCATTCGAGTTAAGGTGGGGAGCTATTGAAGGGTTTTGAACAGAAAAGTGACATGATCTAACTTAGGTCTTGAAAGGATCACTCTGATGGCTCAGTGGTGAAGAATCTACCTGCCAATGCAGGAGACATGAGTTCGATCCCTGGTCTGGGAAGATCCCACATGTCAAGGAGCAACTAAGCCCATGTACCACAATTACTAAGCCTGTGCTCTAAAGCTGAAAACCACAACTACTGAAGCCCGAGTGCCCTAGAGCCCATGCTCGGCAACAAGCTACCACAATGAAAAGCCCAAGAACCAGAGAGTAGATCCCACTTGCTGAAACTAGAGAAAAGTCCATGCAGCAATGAACACCCAGCACAGCTAAAAATAAATAAAGTTTTTTTAAAAAAATCCCTAGGTGACAAGGCCTGAGAGAAGATGCCCAGCAAGTAGGACTTTAAAAAAATAAAAATAAAAAAAGATCACTCTGGTTACTCTGTGAAGAATAGTCTGTAGGGAGAAAAGGGCAGAAGCTGAGAGGCCAGAATATGAGGTTCTTGGCAATGATCCAGATAAAAATGACGGTGACTTTGATTTGTATGGTAGCAGGGTAGATGGTAGAAAGTGATTAGATTCTAGATAGATCTTGATGGCATAGACAAAAGGATTTGCAAGTGAGATTAAATTTGAAGTGTGAGAGGGGAAAAAGAATCAAGTATAATTTGTTCTATTTTTCTCTACATTTTAGGCCTAAACGTAGAAAGATGTACAATTTTGTAGAAAAATGTAAAATGTACATTTTAGGCCTAAATGTAGAAAGGAAAATGTAGGAAGATGGGGTTGCCCTTATCTGAAACAAGGAAGATAAGACTAGAAAGGAGAAGACACAGGCAGAACAGGACTGAGATTCCTATTAGACATCTAAATGGACATGTTTTGCAGGAAGACTGGGAGTTTGAAAGAAAAGTCTGGACTAGAGATATAAATTTGAAAGTCATCTAGGTTATCAACCATATTTAAAGTCATTTGATTAAATGAGATCACCAGAGTGGTGATAATGAATAGAAATATCCACAAACTGAGGCCTGTGGAACACCCATGTTTAGAAGTCTAAGAGATGAGATCCAGCAAAGGTGACTGAGAAGGGGTGACCAGTGAGGTAAGAAACAAAATCAGGAGAGAGGCATCCTAAAAGCTGGGAGGACAAAAAACAAACAAAAAAAAAGCTGGGATGGGTAAGCGCTTCCAAAAGGAGAAGAGGTACTGGAGAGAACACCAAGGGACATATTTTCTAAGAGTTTTTCTTTTTTCTATAAAAGAGAGCAGAGAAATGGGAGTAGCTGAGGTGGAAATGAGATTAAGAGATGATTTTTTAAGAATGAGAAAAATGACAGCATGTATGCTGACAGGAATGATCCAATAAAGTAAATAATGAAGGAGAAAGGAGGGAGTTGTTAGGGTACTTTCCTTGAATAGGCAACAGCAGGTGGCTGGGTGTGGACAGGAATGGAGACAAGTCATCTAGGGCAGGAGTTCTCAACCAGGGCACTAGTGACTTTTGGGGCACAGGTATTTCTTGTGGTGGGGGCTGTCTTGGGCACTGTAGAACGTTTCACTGCATCTCTCCTCTCTACACACTGGATGCAAGCAGCACACCAGCTTCACCACCCCAGTCATGATAGCCCAGAGCACCTCCAGACATCGCCCAACAGCCCCCAGGGAACATTCTGGGTTGTAACAACTTGGGGAATGGTGCTACCGGCATCTAGTGAGTAGAGGACAGGGATGCTGTGAAACGTCCCACATTACACAGCACAGCTCCCCCACGACAGAGTTCCCCAGTTCCAAATGTCAACGGGGCCGGGGTCAGAAAACCCTAATCTAGAGGCAGGGCTAGGTCTAGAGCTAAAAGTGCACAAATGCAGGCAAGTGAGCAGATGTGAGGGGTACTACCCCTATTCAGGTTGCTTCCAGTTTTTTTTCATGGAAATAAAGAAGCAAGGTCATCAGCTGTAGGTGAGGTTGGGGTAGGAGGTACAGGAAGTTTAGGGAGAAAAGACAAGAACCTGTCCTCTAGGTGAGGTGGAAAATGAATGAACAGGAAAAGCAGACATAATTCTGGGCCGCATTAAGAACACACTGAGGTACTTTGTCAAGAATTAAATATGAAATCAGTAGGCATGAAGGTGTGTTCCTCCTGGGGCCATATTCAGAGGTGGAGTTGGGAAAGAGTTGGATTTAACAAACTGGTTTTGCCAACAAGCACAAGCAACCAAGAGGCAAAGGAGTGATAAAAATGACCACAGAACTTGAACTGGGTAAGAAGACAGAGGGATGTAGGCGACTGTGAAAAGGTAGGTGGGCAGAAAGTAACAAATACCCATTCCAGGGCTTCCTTGGTGGCTCAGTGGTAAAGAATCCGCCTGCCAATACAGGAGACACAGGTTTGATCCCTACGCTGGGAGGATCCCACATGCTGGAGAACAACTAAGCCCATGCACAACTACTGAGCCCACATGCCCTAGAGCCCACACTCCGCAACAAGAGAAGCCACCGCAATGAGAAGCCCTTGCACCGCATCCAAGAGTAGCGCCCGCTCTCCGCACCTGGGGAAAAGACCGCGCGGCAACAAAGACCCAGCACTGCCAAAAACAAAATAAATGAATTCGTTTAAAAACAAACACCCATTCCAACAGACTGGTTTCAAATGTCTTGATGAGCTGTAAAAAGGGAAAAATAAGGTGAACTCCGTCATACTAAGGTAACCACTCCCTTTCCTTAGTGAATACTTGAAAAAACACTGAAAGAGTACAATCACATTTAAATGAAATCTGGTCAAAGGAGCTTTCTGAGTCAGCTCAATGTTTGGGGCCGTGGTTTCCTTGGTTGAGTCACCCTCCATCAGTGAGGCCTAATGCTGGGGAAACCACACCAATTTTCTGAGAAATCAGAGGACTCAGAAAGTTTAAAGAGACTTCTAGTCTTTATTTGCTAGTGTATCTATTTCTCTGGTTGTTGTTCAGTGATTATAGGCAGACCTGGGGGTGACAGGCCTCACAAATCTAACTGAATAGACTGAAGTGCAAGGTGAAATTGTGGCCAGCTGTGGCGCTACCCATGACACTAATAGTGTCAAGGTGAAAGTCATCAACAGTGATTGGCTACAGGCTATTGATTCCAGCTTTTGAGGGTGGCAGGAAAGCACAGAAGGAACAGGACATATATAAACTTATAGCTGATTCATGTTGTTGTATAGCAGAAACCAACACAACATTGTAAAGCAATTATCTTCCAATTAAATTATAAAAGACAAGATATTATAAGAGACCAATGGCACTCTTAATACAAACAACATGTAGCCTTTAGGAATAAGGGCCTCCCCAAATCACATGGTTATCAGAAAACTGAGTATGAGCCCCACCCTGCCACTCACCAACAGAATGGTCTTGGCAAGGCATTGGAACACTTCAGCTTCAATTTCTTCAGCTGAAAAATGGAGATAGTAGTAGTTACCATGGCTACCTCATAGGAATGGATGTGAAAATGCTTTGTAAACCATAGAGCACTTTACTAATAACAGACTGTGAATACATCTTGAAGGCAGCTGGAGAGTGTAACAGAAGTCTCCCTCCTTTTCACTAAAGGCAGAATCCTATGTCACGTGCATCAGAGGTGCACTAGCCTCTTTACTATGTGTGGAAACCTGGTCAAAGCCTGCACGTGACAAATCAACCCTTATAGCAAGGGCAGACAGAAAGCTCAAGAAAGGGCAAAGCATTCTGTAGAGACAAACCAAAACACAACTGGCGCGTGCAATTTAGGCCTAATTCTTGGCAGCCTTGTTTTCAAATGACAAGGGCTTGGAAACAGGTGAAATATACTGATTACTAGGCATTGTGGGAGTCATTATGGCTCACTGACTGGCAAGAAACACAGACTTTTCATGAATTCATCCTCTGGCTAGTGGCTGTCCACTCATAGTCATCCCATGGCTCACACTCTCAGTGTCAAGTGCTCAAGAGGCCTCTGGAAATGTATCAACAAAAAGGCATTCTGGAAGGGGCCCATGTAAACATTACAGGGAGCTAATTAGGATACAGGTAACCTGGTACTAGAGAACCTAACCCCGCCCCTAACTACTCCTGTGGAAAAACTTAACACGGCAGATAAGTGTCTCCATTTTCCCAGCCTGGAAAGTAGAGATAACATTTAGACCTAGAGGGAAAAGCAAGGGTGTCTAGTTCAACCCACACATTTCACAAAGGCAGATACAGAGGCTTGGGAGGTGAACTGACATTCAAGACTAGACAGTGAGTAGCCAAGGCAGCACTAGAATCCAGATAACCACCCTCAGATTTGTGCACCTTCCACCCACCTGTTTCTTCCAGGGGGCCTTCCCAGGAAGACAGGAGTTGGCCGAAGGGGATGCTTTCATACAGTCAGTATCATTTCTCCATTATTCTGCCAGCCTCAGAGGAAGACACCTAGGAAGAGGACAGCCGTAGCCTTCAGCCATGTCTAACTCACCACTTAAAGAGGCCCCTCTAATGGTTTTAAGTGGGTTTTCAAGCCTGAGGATGGCGAGCAATCCTAGGATGATAAGGAAGATCCATCCAGAAGCACTGGGGAAGACAAACGGCACCGAAAATGAAAACCAGGAAAACAGAGCACACACACACCCTTCATAATGGATGATCCCAGCACTTCTTGGGGACCACAGTCCTGGAGGCACAGCAGCAGGCTCAAGAGCTGCACTCCCTCGGGCCGCCCTGGGTTTAATGCTCTCCTGTCAAGATTTTGGAATTCTTAGTAACTTAAGATCAAGTAACCTGATATTTTCCTTTTGCATTAGTCCCCTCAAATCCCCTTGGTCCTGCCTCACCCCCGCCCCCCTCCCCGGGCCCCCCAGGGGCTCTATTGCCCCGCCCCTCCTCCACCCCAGACAAATAAGCTCAAACAAAAGCCCCTGGGGCTTCAGGAGGGGAAGGATGTTGTGGAAAAGGTCTGGGAAGCATTAGGAGCCTGTATCCTAGGGCAAGAGGCCGACTGACCAGCTGCCTTTTCCACAGCTGACAAAAGAAAGATGAATATAAAAATGAGCCCCCGCCCCGGGCCACCCCATCCCCCCAGCCCCGCGCTGCCTGAATCTTTGCCTCCGCGTGGTGCTCCTGTGCGCCCTGCTCCGGACTCAAGGCTTCCAGTACTGACGGAAGCGGCTCAGTGTGCCCGTGGGGAAAGTGGAGAAGTGCGAGTCCCTCACAGATTGAGGGAATCTACTAGAAGGGGCCGCACCGCGGGCACTGTCCGCTTCCGCCCGCCGGGCCGATCTCGCGAACGCCCCGGCTGCGGGGAAGTTTAGGGACGGTTGACTAGTGGCTCGGCGCTCTCGCCAGGAGGGTAACCTCTCGCCTCGGCCTCCCCGGGTCTCAAGGGCGAAAAGCCTAGAGGACACGGAGGGCGAGCGCTCCAGACGTCGGGGCCGGAGCCGGAGCCGGAGCACGGAGCTGGGAGCCCCGAGCCCGGCCGCGAACACCAAATCCCGCAGGCGGCGCGGGGCCACGGTGGGGGCGGGGTTACGGCGTAGGGGCGGGGCTTCAGCAGAGGCGCTGGTTCTCTTACGACACTATGAATAAAGTAACGACGCGAAGGCCTTACGTAGAGGTTCCATAGTGTAGTGGTTATCACGTCTGCTTTACACGCAGAAGGTCCTGGGTTCGAGCCCCAGTGGAACCAAGCCGGGAAGGCGATTTTTTGATTTCTTAATGAAGGAAAAGAAAATACGAGGTCCTTATCGTTCTCCGTTAATTTTTTTTTTTTTTTTCATTTTTCTCTACTTTTTGGCATGTTTTTATCGCAGAAGCGTAGTAACAGATACCCTCTCCTATCCCCACCGTCCTCGCCCGACCTAGGAAACTGCAAAAGTTGGGGTCTGGCCGTGTTGTAGTCCCAAGGGCCCCCTGCTCCGCCGGGGTCCTACCCCCACGTCTCCTTCGGTACTCTGGAGCAACCTAGGGAAATCCAGCGCTCGTGGGAACCAACATCACCCGGCGCCGCCCTTCCCCTACAAACCAGGGCAGCCCGGCCCCCCAGAGTCTCCAACTAAAATATAGTACAGAAGTGCTTTGACTGCAGTTATATTATTAAGGTTTATTATTATTATTTCTACTACTAAATTTTTTTTTCATTAAACTCTAAAATACAGAGCAGAGGGAAAAAATAGTCCTTTTCTTTGTAGTACTGCAGTAGGGTTTGTTGAAGAGACTTTAAACAGACCGCCGTCTGTTCAATGAAGAATAAAATAAAAAAGTATGAAGAACCCATGCATAGTATAGAGTAAGCGTCAGGCTTGTGGACACCCCCAAAATGCTAACTGAATGATTAAACATTACTCTAGTTCCTTTTTGTTCCTCTGTATTAATTCATTGCTTTTGAGGGGGTGGGAAGGCTTATTGTTATCTTTTTGATATTGACCTTTTTCATCTTCGACAAGAGGAATGAAGTAAAGGTCTCTGGGACCGTGGGGCATTGAGGTGGGATAATGGTGGCCAAGAACTAAAAAGGGAAGGGGAAACAGTATTTTTCTCTGCATTTTTCCACATTGTTTTTGTTCATACAGTGGGTAAATTTGTGTCCATATCTAACTGAGGAGTGTAACACGATTGTCCCTGTTGTTACAATCACTTCATTAACCTTTTAAAAAAACCATCTTAACTGTTTTTAAGTGTATAGTTCAGAAATGCTAAATATAGTCACATTGTTGTGAAAAAGATCTCCACAACTTTTTTATGAAATGCTGATCTGTTAAGCAACTCCCCTTACCCCATCAACTTTATTCTTAATGGCTGTACAATAATAATAACTAATTATGTTAAACATTTTGTTTAACATAATTAGTTATTATTATTATATAATTATATTATGTATATATATTATTATATATATATATAATCCCATTTAAGCCTCAAACTAACTCTATGAAGTGAAGTGAAAGTCGCTCAGTCTTGTCCGACTCTGCGACCAGGCCAGAATACTGGAGTGGTAGCGGTTCCCTTCTCCAGGGGATTTTCCCAATCAAGGGATCGAACCCAGGTTCCCACATTACAAGTAGATTCTTTACCAGCTGAGTCACAAGGGAAGCCCAAGAATACTGGAGTGGGGGTAGCCTATCTCTTCTGGAGTGAGTAGCCTAATGCTATAACTCTATGAAGTAGGCATTATTTTCACCATCTTCCAGAGGAGAAAACCAAGGCACAGAGAACTTACCTGTCTTTCTCAAGGCCACATTACCACTGGTTGAGCTGGGATTTGCATCCAGTCCAGTCTGTCTTGGGAATCTGTGCTCTTAACCCTGCTCGGTGTTCTGAATCCCCACCTTGATGACCATGTAGTTTGTTTCCAATTTTGTCTTATTATAACAACACAGCAATGTAAATCTTTGTCTGTAACTGACCCCCCTCCCAATTTACTGTTTTCCAGAGAAAATATGCATAAACATGATGCCAACTTGCTTTCTGAGAGGGGAATCCATGTCATTTTCATAGAATTCAAGAAGTTAGTGCTTACTCGGCAGGAAATTGCTCAAGGTCACCCCTTAGAAGATGATGGCAGAGAAAGGATTAAGACCTGGGTCTTCTGATGCTAGTTTCTATTTTCCTCCTCTGCTTCGCTTCCATTTAAACATAGGATAAAGCCAGTATCTTCCTTTGCTAAACCGACCTCAGTTGACATTAGCTTCCTCTCTGAGACTTCTTGTTGAGGCAGGTAACTATGTGGGTTAATTTAGCGGGGCTCAGCCAAAGCCCTAAGAACTAAATGGAATAAGATGCTTAATGAGGCCAGTGCTCAAGTTAAGCTTCTGTTCCTAGGAAAGCTCTCCACTTTGATAAGGAAGAGCAGCAGCCAAGGACAAGGGGAGAATGCCACACAAGATAGAAGGCTTCTTGTTTTTACTTCTCTTTGGCTATGAAGGTATGTGCTATCAAACCATTAGCACTCATTAAATACTTAATAATGCAATTGAATTAATCATATAGCTGATTAATAGAAATGCAACCAGAATAATTAAAATATTATTAATTAGCAAAGGATGCTAATTACTTAATATGTGTTATTAATGAACAATAGTTTTCTTTGTGTGATGCGGTCCTCTTTGTCTCACCATTGGCTTTCAGGTTCTGTGAGGAGCCTTCTAAAGTTCAAAGGATGCTAAAAATGGGACAGAAAGAAGAAAGGGTCTCAAAATTGTGTAAAATAACTATAAATTGCAACAATTAAGGAAGTCAGGTATATTCTTGAAAGTTTTTAGGAGCCAAATTTGGGTGATGATAGAATTTAATCTTCCAAACCAGGACACTACTGAGAGTGGCAGAGGATGCTATTAATAATTCTACTGGGACAACAGGTGTAAACCAGCACTGTCCCAGGCAAATCGGGATGTGAGGTCACCCTAGTTTAAATATGGATTAACATAACATGCCGAATACCAATGGACACTAATAGAAAGCATAATCCAACTGAGAGTCAGGAATCCCCAAAGGCTCAATACACTCAATCATTTTAAAATTTCTAAATATAGCCCTGGCAGAGTGAAATGCTTAATTAAGGAGAAATTAAAGGCAAATCTCTAAAATGTCATCCAATTCAACTTTTAAATTCAATGTCAATCTTTCAAATCATGCTCTTTCATGGCTCTCTCAACTTTCAAGGACCCATCAACTCAGAATTCCTTTTTAGGTTTTTCCATACATTAGAAATTGATTCTTTGTGGTCACTGTATATTTATGTGTGTTACGAGGAATAAATAAGGAGGGCAGGAAGAAGGAGACTTCACTCTGCCAATGACCTGGTAGACAGATATGACAAAACTCACACAGAATTCCTGATTTAAATCATTTTCTTCTCTACTCTCTCATTATTTTATTGGTAGAATACTCACTTTCATGATTCCCCAATCTTACAACTTTTGTTATTTAGTCACATTTCTCAATATTTGGGAAGACCTATAAAAATATAACTCCAAGGCTATTTTGCAAACACCTAAGATAAATTTCTAAGTAGGGATCATTTAAATCAATTGTCTGGTTGCAAATAAACAATTGCAATTGTTCCCTTGTAATTAAGAATCAGCAACTCCCCCAAGGACCCCTTAAAGATGCCTTGAGATAGGCATCATAAGGAGCTGGAATAGCTCAGTTGAGAGAGGGTTAGCCTGAAAACCTAAAGGTCCATGGCTCGATCCCGGGTTCTGATAGAAAATCAGTGTTTTCATTCACTTGGATGTACTAAGTGAAGTTGCTCAGTCGTGTCCAACTCTTTGGGACCCCGTGGACTGTAGCCCACCAGGCTCCTCCATCCATGGGATTTTCCAGGCAAGAATACTGGAGTGGGTTGCCATTTCCTTCTCCAGGGAATTTCTGACCCAGGAATCGAACCCAAGTCTCCCGCGTTGAGGGCATATTCTTTACTATCTGAGCCACCAGCTATTGCAATTGTTCCCTTACAATTAAGAAGTAGACACGCCTCTGAGAAACTCGAAGATACGTTGAAGAGAGGGTTACCAAGGTAGCCGGAACAGCTCAGTTAGGAGAGCATTAGACTGAAGATCTAAATGCTCCCTGGCTTGACCCCTGGTTCTAGCAGGGTCAGTGATTTCATCTACATACAAGGAAAGGTGCAATTCTTGCAACCTCGCTATCTGAGCTCTCTTAAAGAGCAAGTGTTTTAGCTTACTTGCAACCAGGAGGAGTCCTACAACCAGTGAAAGAAAAAGTTAGTTGCACAGTCTGACTCTGTCTGTCTGACTCTGTCACTCCATGGACCACAGTCACCAGGCTCGGACTGTCGGTGGAATTCTCCGGGCAAGAATACTGGAATGAGTTGCCATTCCCTTCGCCAGGGGATCTTCCCGACCTTGGAATTGAACCAATGTCTTCCGCATTGCGGACATATTCTTTACTATCTGAGCCATTACAATGAGGAAGCAGGGACGCCTCTGAGAAACTGTTTAAGATACATTGAGGGTAGCGCTTGCTAGGGGGCCAGAATAGTTCAGTTGGGAGAGTGTTAGCCTGGAAATCTAAGGGTCCCTGGTTAGCTTCTGGGTTTTAGTAGGATTATTGTTTTCATCTACATTCTTGCAACCTCGCGATCTGAGCTCTCTCATTGAGCAAGTGTTTTAGCTGTCCGTGGAATTCTCCAGGCAAGAATACTGGAGCGGGTTGCCATTTCCCTCTCTCCTGAGGATCTTTCGGACCTGGGGATCTTCCGGACCTGGGGATCGAACCCAGGTCTCCCACATTGCAGGCATATTCTTTACTATGTGAGCCACCAGGCATTGCAATTGTTCCGTTAACAATGAAGAAGCAAGGACGCCTCTGAGAAACTGTTTAACATAGTTTGAGGGCAGGTTTCATCAGTTAGCTGTAATAGCTCGGTTAGGAGAGCGTTAGACTGAAAATCTAAAAGTCCCCAGTTTGACCTCGGGCTCCTGTGAAGCCACTGTTTTCATCTACATCCCAAGAAAGGCACACTTCTTGCAACCTCGCTATCTGAGCTCTCCTAAAGAGCAAGTGTTTCAGCTTACATCCAGAAGGAGTCCTATATCCAGTGAAGAAAAATGTTAGTCTCACAGTCGTGTTTGACACTGTGACCCAATGGACCACAGTCCACCAGGCTCCGTCTATCCATGGAACTCTCCAGGCAAGAATACTGGAGTGGGTTGCCCTTTCCCTCTCTCCTGAGAATCTTCCGGACCTGGGGATCGAACCCAGGTCTTCCACATTGCAGGCATATTCTTTACTATGTGAGCCACCAGGCATTGCAATTGTTCAGTTAACAATGAAGAAGCAGGGACGCCTCTGAGAAACTCTTTAAGATACATTGAGGCCAAGGCTCGCTAGGGGGCTGGAATAGCTCAGTTGGGAGAGCGGGGAGAGCGTTAGACTGAAGATCTAAAGGTCCCTGGTTTGATCCCGGGTTCCAGCAGAGCCATTATTTTCATCTACCTCCAAGGAAAGGTGCAATTCTTGCAACCCCGTGATCTGAGCTCTCTCAAAGAGCAAATGTTTCAGCTTACATCCGGGAGGAGTCCTACATCCAGTGAAAGAAACTGTTAGTCGCTCAGTCGTGTCTGACTCTGTGACTCCACGGACCATAGTCCTCCAGCCTCCCTCTGTCCATGGGATTCTCCAGGCAAGAATACCTGAGTGGGTTGCCATTCCCTTCTCTCCTGAGGATCTTCCTGGCCCAGGGGTCAAACCCAGATCTCCTGCATTGAGTCACCAGGGATTGGAATTGTTCTCCAAGAAACTCTTTCCTAAGCTACGTTGAAAGGGAATAGCTCAGTTGGGAGAGCATTAGACTGAAGATCTGAATAGTCCCGGGTTCTGGCAGAGTGAATGTTTTAGCCTACACATAAGGAGCAATTTCTAGGAATCTTGCTATCTGAGGTCTCTCACAGAGCAAGTATTTTAGTCTACATCCAAGCGGAGGCATCTATACCCACTTGTTGCTCAGTTGTGTCTGAGTCTTTGCCCCCCACCCCCATGGACTGCAGCATACCAGGCTTCACTATTTCCTGAGTTTGCTCAAACTCAAGTCCATTGAGTCAGTGATGCCATCCAACCATCTCGTCCTCTGTTGTCCCCTTCTCCTCCTGCCTTCAGTCTTTCCCAGCATCAGGGTCTTTTCCAATGAGTTGTTCTTTGCATCAAGTGGCCAAAGTATTGGAGCTTCAGCTTCAGCATCAGTCCTTCCAATGAATATTCAGGACTGATTTCCTTTAGAATTGACTGGTTTGATCTCCTTGCAGTCCAAGGGACTCTCAAGAGTCTTCTCCAGCACCACAATTCAAAAGCATCAATTCTTCAGTGCTCAGCCTTCTTTATGGTCCAACTCTCATATCCATACATGACTACTGGAAAAACCATAGCTTTGACTAGATGAACCTTTGTCGGCAAAGTAATGTCTCTGCTTTTTAATACGCTGTCTAGGTTTGTCATTGCTTTTCTTCCAAGGAGCAAGCGTCTTTTAATTTCATGGCTGCAAGTCACCATCGCAGTGATTTTGGAGCCCAAGAAAATAAAGTCTGTCACTGTTTCCATTGTTTCCCCATATTTGCCATGAAGTGATGGGACCCAATGCCATGATCTTAGTTTTTTGAATGTTGAGTTTTAAGCCAGCTTTTTCACTTTCCTTTTTCACCTTCTTTAAGAGGCTTTTAATTCCTCTTCTATTTCTGCCATAAGGGTGGTGTCATCTGCCTATCTGAGGTTATTGACATTTCTCCTGGCAATCTTGATTTCAGCTTGTGCTTCATCCAGCCTGGCATTTCGCATGATATACTACTCTATACATTAAATAAGCAGGGTGACAATATACAGCCTTGATGTACTCCTTTCCCAATTTGGAACCAGTCCATTGTTCCATGTCCAGTTCTAACTGTTGCTTCTTGACCTGCATACAGATTTCTCAGGAGGCAGGTAAGGTGGTCTGGTATTCACCATCTCTTTAAGAATTTTCCACAGTTTGTTGTGATCCACACAGTCAAAGGCTTTAGCATAGTCAATGAAGCAGAAGTAGATATTTTTCTGGAATTCTCTTGCTTTTTCTATATCCAGGAGGAAGAGCAATTCTAGCAACATGACTATCTTATAATTGAACTCTGATGAGCTTGGCACTTGAGCAAAGGGAAACAGCCGCAATGAGAGTTCTTCCTTCTCACTTATATGCATAGCAATTGCAAAGCCCTGTAGATCAGGGCTTCCCAGGTGGCTACAATCCATAGGGTCGCATAAGAGTTGGACACAACTGGAGCAACTTAGCATGAGGGGTTTGTTGTTATCCTTTTACTCCTTGCTCTTTTTTTAGCAAGAAAATCTAAACAGAACCTTTCAAGACTTAGCTCCCAATACCCTTGGTTCTCAGACACCCACAGGGCTCACCCTCAGATTCCTCTTACTTGTGATTGGCATTGAGATTCATTCATCCATTGATTCATTCAAGAATCCATTGATGTCATTTCAAGAATCCATTTCTGAGTTTTTGCTATGATAGGCCAAACATTGTGAAAGAACTTGACACACCAGGCAGATCCTTATTTTCGCTGTGCCCACTCTAAAAACTTTGTTCTGTGACCCCTAAATGGGAATAAGCCCTAGAAAAGACTATCATTTTTCAATTACATCCACACAGTCAGGGGATAACTGTAATAAAAGACACTGTCAGGAGGCACAGAGGAGGACACTCTCTCCTGTTCTATAGCTTATCAATGTTTGTGCCTGGCTGGGGAGCTCCAAAAATTTCCACAAAGAACAGAATCGCATCTGTCCCGGTGGAACAGAATGTGGTCCAGCATGTAGGCTTGAGACACTTAAATCTCTTTAAGTGTCTTTAAATCTCTTTAAATCTCTTGAGACACCTAACACATAACCTGGGCCCTCCACACTCACAAGGCATCAAAGGAAAGAAGCCACCCCAACACTTGGCTTGGCAACCTAGGTGTGCTCTACCCTGAGCTACAGGGGTATGCCAGGAGAAAAAAAGCAGGACACAACTGCTGCAGTTAATCAGTGTACAGTTCCAGAGAGAGAAATAAGGCTGCTACACAGGGAAAAGTTATATCGTACAGGACTGGGAGCCTGAAGACAAAGGATCTTTGTCTAATTTACGCTGCTGTTTCTGTTCCACGACTGCAGTGTCTCCTTATTATGGTGAAATAAGGTAAATGGATTGATTCCACTTATGCGTTGGATGAAGGGTCATTTAGGAATACACATATCATCATACTAAAAGCACTACCTGTATCTCTTTAAGGACCCATCAACTCAGGCTTCTATCTATCTTCCATTATACATTTTGGATTCAATGCTGAGGATGATTTTTAAAACATCCATCTTACTAAAGTATATTGTTCCACTGTTTGGTCGTGGCTATTATATAAAAACAAGTAAAAAAAAAAATCACTAAGCCTCATCTCACACCTTCCTTGCTGGTGTGTTAGCATCAGGGATAGCAGATTTTTTTTTTTTTTCAAAGCAGCTTTATTGAGATGTAATTTACATACCATTAAATTCACCCATTTAAAGTGTGCAATTCAATGGTGTTTAGTGTATTTACAGATTTGTGGAGCACACAATCTAACTTTAGAACATTTTCATCATCCCCCAAAGAAACCAGTAGACATTAAGAGCTCACTCCCCATTTCCCCCTCCCCCAAGTCACTGGCAACCACTGATTTACTTTCTCCTTATAGATTTGCCTTTTCTGTACATTTCATTTAAATGGAATCATACAACATATGGTCTCTTGTCTTTCACTTAGCATATGTTTTTTGAGATTCATCTGTGTTGAAGCATGTACAGATAACAGATTTACCCATGAATATGTCTGTCGCTTAAAATAGTAACACTTTCATACCAGAAGCAATTTCCTTCTTTCTTCTTCACCAGAGGGACATTACTGCAGCCTGCTACATCTTATTCTTGTTTCTCAAGTATATTGGAAGCTAGTTAAAGACAGCTTCTATCATTCATAATTTTATGCCTTTCTCTTCAGCTTCACCTGTTTCCATGGGAAGGAAAACTCCATATTTAGTAAGAGCCAATCAAACAAACTGAAATAGTCTTTCCTAAGTTGTCTAATGCACCCTTTGCTTTCTGGGTTTGCATTTTGAGAAATAGGCATGCTTGAATTTTCTGGCTGTGGTAGCAAGTGTTTCTCTATGGAGTGGCCCTTTGAGCAAAAGGACAGAATGCTCTCATATTGCCAAAATCTAAGGCTGGTGAGTGGCAGACCCTCTGGTGGAAACCTGTAACCTGGGGGAACCCCAAAGATGATCTGAGTGGGGAGAAAAATAGGCAACCACGTAATCAAAATCTTGTCCTTTTTCCTTTAAAGGCTGACCTGTTTTGCTAATCCCAACAGTGTTATTTTCTGGTGTTATAAGTTGTCACCAAACACACTTTTTGCCTTTGTTCGCCAGCTTGGGGTGATTAAATCATTTCAGGGATGACAGCAGCCACGTTGCTGCTCCCTTGGTGACAGCTTTTCCTGTAAAAGGCTTGTTGTTCCTTCTCTCTCTGCTCATTTCCATAAGATCTGGTGCCTCAGGACCCAAGGCTGCCTGCAGACAAACACGTTCTGGGGAGAGGAGCCCAGGCAGGGACACAATGGCAGCAATCTGACTGAGCACAGATGGCTCTGCAACCAGGCCTCCCTCTTGGGTCTCTTCCTCTCCACAGGTAGAGCCCCTCCTCGCCCTGCCCCTTCCTTTTTGCCTTCTGCTCTGTTGCTGCGCAATGTAATTCAGAGCCCTCTGGGGGCGCACCTGAGGACCCGGCTAGTGCAAAGGCCCTGAACTCCGTGACCATTACTGGCTTCATCCGAAATCTGGGTTTGCTCAGTTGCAGCCGCGTAGATCCTCTTCCTGTGACAGGACATGGCTTCCAGGCCAACCTGACCTGGTTATTAGGGCCACTCTGTTAGTGACCAACTCACCTCACCTTTGGTCTCCCAGGGCCTATTCTGCCAACCCAGCAGGTCTTGAGGATGGGGTGGAGCTGAGTGCCTTCTGCATTAACAGTCCCATATGCCTCTCAGAACATCTCTATCCCATCTGCCCAAATCCCTGTCCCCCTACAGCCTTCTCTTCCCCTAGTAAATGGTGGCTTTATCCTCCCAGGCACTCAGGCCTTGAACCTCTCCTCTTTTTATTTCACACTCACTTCATTTGTCAGCAAATCCTGTGGGCGCTACCTTCCAAACAGTCAGAATCCAGCCACTTCTCATCACTTCCACTGCTACCACCCTGTGGCCAAGGCACCATCATCTCTCCCCTAGACAACACACCAAGCACCCACCCACCCGAGGCTTTAACATGCTATTGGCTCTGTCCACAGGTATCTCACCTCCCTCAGGTCTTTGCTCCAACATCACCTTCTCAGTGAAACCTTCCCTAAGCCCCAAAGTACCACTCCCAGTCCCTCCCCACAACCGCCCACATCTCTGTACTTTATTTTTCTCTACAACAGTCACCATTCTTTTATGTACTATATATTTTATTCATTAATTCACTATCCCCTAACCTTCCCCCCACTCACATTAGACTTCTAAGTTCTAGAAGGGCAGGTGTTTTTTTTTTCTGCTTTGATTACTGCTATATCCCCAGTGCCTAAATCTGGGCCTGGAATATAGTAGATGCTCAATGAAAATTAATGAATGAATGCTTTGGGATCAGTCATTATGAGCTATCTTTTCTATCAATTTCAATAATTGTACCGGTGCTTAGATAAACCTGTGGACAAGAAAGACCTAGGACACAAAGGCCAGAGTATTGGTGAGTTCTACATGAGGGACTGAAAAAGTCCTCTTCATAGGGAAGGGGATAAGCAGGCAGAAAAGTTGGGAGGGGAAGGCATTTGAGGCCAAGAAATCATGTACAAAGGCATATAGGCATGAAACAGCCTGGCACATTTGATGAACTGCAAATATTAGAGAGTGCAAAAAATAAATCTGCAGAGATAGGCAGGAGATAGATCATGGCAACCTAAAGGACACATTATTATACCCATTTTAGAGATTAAAAGTGGAGGGATGCAGTCCTACAACTAATGTCAGATGTGAAACTGGGGCCATGATAATGGGAACCCACCAAAGGATTTGGAGCAGGTGACACAATCAGGTTTGCCTTCTATCCCATTGACAGCATAGAGGATGGATGAGGCAAGGTCTCTCTTTAGGAAGGAGAGTATCCAGGGGAGAGAGGGTGGGGGCCTAAAACAGGAAGTGGCAGTGGGGGTGGAAAGGAAAGATGGCCCATAATAGACACTTGATGTGGGGAGTTAGGAAAAAGAGGTGACTAGGAGGAGTCCCAGATTTCTGGATGGGGTGGTAGGTGAACAGTGGAGCCATGCTGTAGGATAAGAAATAGAGAAAGCAGAACAATCTGAGGAAGGATGTAATGAGTTCAGTGTTTAAAAAATTTTATTCCTAAAGTATAATATACATACAGAAGAATATAAGTAAGTGTACAGCTCAATGAATTTTTACCACTAAACACAGCTAAGTAGCCAGCACTCGGATCAAGTAACAGAACTTGACCAGCCTCCCATACACCCTCCCTAGACTTCTTCCTTGCCACTCCCTACCCCAAGTATAACCAGGACCCTAATGTCTAGTGGCATAGATGACTTTTGTACATTTTAAATGGATTCATATAGTATGTCCACTTCATCTGCCTTTCCATTCAGCATTGTTTGTGAGCAGTGGTCATATTGTGGTGTGGAGTTGTAGGTCATCCATTTTCATTGCAGTAGTGTTCCACTGCATGAATCTACCACGTGTATCCATTCTACTCTTGATGGACATATGAGTGTTTCCAGTTTGGGGTTTTACAAATACTGCTGGTACAAATAATCTAGTATTAATACATGGTTTTGTTTGGCTTATTGGATATCTTCCTGTCGCTATCTCTTGCTACCTAAAACTGGACCCAACCAATGCTGGCTAGGTCATAAAGCTGGTGGGGTATAAGTTGGTCTAATTTCTTTGAAAAAATCTTTAGTAATTTGTACAAAGCCTGGACATATATGTGCCCTATGGCCCAGGAATTCCAGTCAAGTATTTACCCACTAGAAATGCATACATATGTTCTCTGACAAACAAAAACATATATTATATAGCACAGGCAACTCTATTCAATACTCTGCAATGGTCTATATGGAAAAAGAATCTTAAAAAAGAGGAGATAGATGTATATGTATAACTGATTCACTGCTATGTACAGCAGAAACTAAGATGACACTGTAACTCAACCATGCCACAATAAAAATTAAAAAAAATTAAAAAAGAAGCCCTTGGTAACTTCCTTTGCCAGCTCAGGCTTGCCCTCCTACCAAGATGATATTCCCTAGTTACACTGCTACCTGAGAGGGTCAATTCTGCCCATAGCAGGTGGACCAAGGAGTCTCTAGGAATGAATCATCAATGGATAAAGCCCAGGAGAGACAGCAGTTTGTTGACCATAGCTGAGAGGTAGTGCTGAATTTGCTCAGGATAAAAGTTATGCCCCCTCGACTCCCCTTACAGCCTATGCATAACCCAGCAGGGGACTCACCGTGTGTGTAGTTCAGTGATCTGTCTTCTCCTGGGTCCTCAGGCCCCTTGTGGGCAGAGAGCAAGTCTTCCATTTCAGAAAGCACAGGCCCTGGAGCAGAGCCAGGCTCACAGTGGACACGAAAAAGTGGTATGTGGAAGGATACATATTATTTAAAGAAAGGCACAATTTGAAAAAACTAGCTTTATAATTCTAATGAAAACGATGAGACCACTCCTTTACTCTCACAATCTGAAAGTTTTTGGTGGGCATCAGATTCAATTTTTAGACGGGAAAGTGGTTAAGGAGGGACTTTTATATCTACTACCTATACTTGGGTTTTGTTTGAGATTTTTATAATAGGTATGTGTTGCTTTTATAATCAGAAAAGAAATAAAGGAATTTGTTTTGTTGAAACTGGAAAATGGAGCTTTGGTGCAGTAAACTAGCACTGTCTAATGGAACCTTGGGTGATGATGGAAATGTTATATATCTGTGCTGCCCAGTACAGGAGCCACTAAGTCACATGTGGCCAGCAAACACTTGAAATTTGGCTGGTATGACTGAGAAATTGAAATTTTAATTTTATTAATTTAATGAATTTAAATTCAAATAGCCACATGCGAATAATGACTACTGCAATGGACAGTGCAGCTTTAAGCAATCAGCTTATGCTAACAGAGACAAACTCTTTTCCTATTAAATTGTGCATTCACTCTATTTATTCATAGAGTGAATAAATAAATCTTCTATAGAGATAGGTTAAATGTTAGTATTATGTTAAATTTTGCAGATTTTCAATTTTTCCACATCATTTATATGATATATATACTTTGACTATGGTTTGACATTTCCTGTAGATAACAAACAAACCCAAAAAAACTTTTTAAAAAAATGATGTCCTAATTCTAAATCACCTGACTATGTCACAAGGGACTAGGAATCAACTCTTTAATAGCATATTAGGCAGACACCGAGAACCATGATGATGAATGATAAGGAGTTAACAAGGAAAAACTCTCACTGACAATTTTAAATGGAATAAGAATGTCATAAACTTGAAACATTGTTTAGATAGGTTCTCAAATATGTTCTTAAAATATGAAAGAAAAGAGAAGAAATTTACAGTAAAATGTTAATAGTGTTACCTTTGGTGGTATATATATATGTGTGTGTGTGTGTGTGTATAGGTGCCTTTTTTTCTCTTTGCAACATTAATGTTTTTTTCCAAAATTCTATAATGAACAAGATAATTACCATCATCCTTGTCTTTCTGTTTTACTGTCTCTAGTTTCTAAGCCTCCATGGATGTTTTTCCAGGCACATATTTACTCACTTTGACTTCTTCCAGAAGGGGCCTTGTTAACTTTTTATGTGACTATTATCACTTTGCTTTTCCGTGTAATGAATCACTTGTTGAATTTTTCTTTCTTGTTTTAACTTGATTTTCCCTCTCTTTTCCTTTTGTTCAGCCACACTGGGGTTATCATCTACTGAGGTATGTTATAGTAAGAAGGCTGGAATTCATACGGATACTGTTTTTAAAGATTTTCCTAGCCAAAAACAATGTATAGGATTACCACTTTTTAAAAAATGTATTTTTAAATATATCTTTTTTTCTGGTGGTGGCAATAGCATGTTCTATCTGGACAAAGTCCAAGACTGATTCAGATAAATGAGAGAATGCACGTGAACCAGGTCTTAAGTCAGATGGCAGAATCTTGAATTCAGTCCCTTTTAAAACTGGATCCCCAGAAGGGACCTCCAGGAGATGTGAGGTGCCTGATCACTACAATGGGGTGGACATGGCTCTCTACATAGGTGTGTCTGTGAAGTTTTTAGCTGGTCATCCACAGTGACAAACATTTGTCTGTTTAGACTCAAAGATGAGTGGCGACTGTGTATGTTAAACTGGGTTCAAAAGTCAGTTGCACTGCTGTAGAGTGAAAGCTGCCCTAGACAATAGGAACTGAATGAGTGAGGTTTGTGAATGCAAGCTTTTCCAGTAGTGCTGACCACAGTTGCCTTTGACTATGACTTTTCTGAAGTTCCTGCCCCCTGACTTCCCGCAGGATGAGGGTGAGGATCCCTGGTACCACAAAGCGTGCAAGTGCGATTGCCAAGGAGGTGCCAATGCCCTGTGGTCTGCAGGTTCCACCCCCTTGGACTGCATACCGGGTGAGTGTCCCCTCTCTTTGGGGCACCAGATCCTTGGGGTGTACTTGGGAACACCCTATTTCTCTTCTTTCTTTCAACTTTGATGAATTAAATCCCTTGAATGCCACAGTCAGAATGCCAATGGGTTTTCACCAGTTGGCCTTTAAACTTCAAATTTCAATGGCCACTGCTTCAACAAATGGCACTGCTATCATTGTTCAGACCAGTTTGCTGGATCTCTACTTGACCTCTGTGAGATGGTAAGATGGGACCTAAATTTCACTGAAAGGGATTAACAGAATTTATCTCAAATAAACTAATGATAGGCCGCAATTTTGAGAAGAGCACAGGCTTCTGAGCCAGAAATACCAGGGTTGGAATCTTGGCTGCATCACTGTTTAACTCTGGGATTTCCACTCTAACCTTTCTCTGTCAAATGGAGGTAATGCTACTATGCCCGGACACTTACTGCTCACCAAACAACCACATGCCTCACATTCTCAGCCCCTTCACAGTCAGGTGGCCTCACAGGAGCAGTTCCAGCTGAAGGGAGACGTTTCTCTTCTGAAATGGGGTCCATTTCCCTGCTGGAGAAAGTGGTTTCTCCTTTCATTTGGGAGCCAGGGAGGTTAAATGCAGCAGAACCTCCTGCTGACCTCACCTGAGTGAAAAATCACCGTTTGCTGTGTTAAGCCTCTGAAATTTCTGTGACAATTTTTTTCTGCAACCTCTGCTGACTAATATGAATGCCTTCCTCTAAGGCAGGGGCCAGAAAACTTGGTCTATAAAGGACCTGGCGGTAATTATTTGTGGCTCTGAGCACTGCAGGGCCTCGACACCCCAAATAGAAAGCAGTCATAGACAGTATGTAAATACATGAGCATGGCTGTGCTCCAATAAAACTTTATTTATAAAAACAGGCACGGAGCCACATTTGGCCCAAGGGCCACAGTGTGTGGAACCTGCTGTAAGGAGTATTTCTGAGGAATAAAATGGATGAGGCATTAAAGCGTCTTGTCCTGGACCTGGCAAACTGTAGTTCCTTTTCTTCCTGCCTCCTAAGAGCTCACATTTCGACTTTCAAGCGGCCTAGCAAACGTTTGCCAGGCTCGGTGTTTACCACAGCTCAGAGCCTCTTTTGCTGAAACTGTCCTTGCCACCCCTTTCCAGGGTTATGCTGGAGCCCTGCCGTGTCATTCACTTTACATAATCGCCTAATAATAGCTCCAGGAGAGAGGTTTAGTGTGCAGTACGCAAGCTTCTCTGCATTATTTCATTAAATTTGCATTAAAATAGCAAGTTGTGGGGAAAAGGGGTCTACAAAGGCTTTTACTGCCTGCTTTCCTATTTACTAAAAGGGTAGGAATTGGTTTCTGAAGGAAGTCTCCTGGAAGGGAACAGTGGGGGCCCGGTAGTGGTAGGGAGGAAAGCAGTAGGTGCTGATGAGTTCAGGGGCTTCTCCCTTGGGAAGGACATCCCACTGAGCTCCTGCAGCCCTTCTGTGCTGGGATGATCTGCCCAGTCAAGACTGAGGCAACCTCTTTAATAAATCCGTTTAGAATTCAATTCCACCCTCTGTTAATCATGTGCCTCTTATGTGCTGATGGGAAGACAAAAATGAACCGCTGTCTCTACCCTGAAGGAGTTTGCCCTTTAGTGGAAACAAATATTCTCTTCACTAGAAACCGGAGTCCTCCTGGAATTCCAGTCCAAGGAAGCTCTTTCTAAGAAGAAATTGAAAAGAGATTATTTGTACAGTTTCATTGACCCCATCAACTGTGCAGCTGAGGAGGGCTGCGTGTCTGAGGAACATGAAGATGACCTGGGTGGTTCAGGCTGTCTCCCCTACACAGCTGCCATGAACTTGAAGTTCTGAAATCAGAAATTCTTTTAGCTTAAGTGTTTTCCTCTCCCCATTGGTGTTTTTGTTTTTATTTTAGCAATACAGATATTCCCTGGAAAGAAAAAAATGCAATCTTAGTGTTACATGGTTGATTCATTTATGTAAATTGGCTTTTCCACAAGAGAGATGATTCGGGGCAGCAGGACTGGCCACAACCTTCCAGAATTCACTTGCCCGTCAGTGCCTCAGATCCTCATTGGAACGTCAAGAACGTGGCCTGGTCTTTCTGGATCCTGAGATTGAGTGCTTCCACCAGAGTCTGCCTTACGACGGAAGGAGAGCCTAGAAAGCACAGGACAGGAGGGTCATTCAGAGCTGCCGGGAGGTGCTGGCAGGTGCACACTGGCTGTTACTGCCAGGGAGCCCTACCCACAGAGCAGAAGGTGACCAGCTGGGTGCATTATGGCCTAGTAATCTTCAGCTTAACGCTCTTATAGTAAAAGGTCTGTCTTTTTCAATGTTGAGCCAAGGTTACCTCATCACTCTGAGGGGGGTGAATAAGGTAGTGAAGGTATCAAAGTATAAGACATCCAATGACTCAATGCTTTACTTATATCCTAGATTTTATATTTCCATATAATATTCAAGTTTATTGTTTTATAAATATTATTCTGTATTCCATTATATCATCATACAGATTCAAGTCTAACACATGTGCATGATAATAGTCACATGTCTTTTGTCGAGAATGGCCCTGAACTCTCTTTGTGTTCCTTTATTGTTAATATTCTTCATGTCTGCCCTTCATATATCTACACATGGAGAAATTATCCACTGAATAAGAAAGGCTAGTATGTTAAGCATGCATAGCCTGAATTAGCAGTACATATGATGATGGCTTTACCCATCTAATGATCACAAGAGACACTTGTGCCACAGAAGATGCAGGTTTTTCCTTAAGAGTAAAATGAGTGCACAAACAGGCTTAATAGCTTATAGTAACCTCCACTGAGCAGAAAACTTGGGACAGACATATTCTGTGTGTGTGAAGTGGATCGCTTTAATTCCTCTACCAGCACTGTTTATGTTGCTTAATACTAGTTTAGACTCAATTGACAGTTTTTGATGAGACCAATGGGGAATTCTCTGGACCAGTCAACTCCTACTGCCTCCCTGAGCTCCCTGCTTCCTATTCCTGCCATTATCTCTGATTATCCCAAGTGGCCACCCAAGATGAGATGATGAAGTTTGTTTATCCCTCCATTCATCCATCCAATCAATATCTACTGAGTGCCTAGCACACACAGGCATTCTGCTCGGCTCAGGATAGTATGGTGCGCTAGACAGACCGGGGGAGCTGGAAGCAGCATCTGGAGTCCCTACCAATTCAGGGTGGGCAGGGGAAGTGGGAAGAGAGCCAAAGGATGAGGAGAGGTGGCCAGGTGAAGGGGAAAGGAGGAGCCAGGGAAAATAGTAAGAATGTGAGTGGACTGCCCTTCACTCCAGGGCACAAAGAGCAGGAGAAATGCTACATTTTCTAATTTTTCAACTTTTAGATAACTCTGGTTTGAGTCCCCTGTTATCATGGGCTGTGAGGAGTCTAAAGACAGGATTGTTGAAGGTCCTGTCCCTCCCCCTTGGACTACATTCCCCTGCCCCCTGCCCCTCGGGGGCCTGCCGGGACTGACTGGGGGCAGCTCTCTGCCTGCCTGGCCCTTACAGGAGGTCAGAAGCCTTGTTGGTGGCCCTTCTCATTCTGAACCAAGCTTAATCCTGGAGATTTCCCCAAGACTTCCTCAGAGGTGCTCAGGCCCCTATCACGAGTCCCCCAGGCCCCAGCAAAGCTCAAAGCTCAAAGCCTCCAGCCACCTCATCTGGGAGAGTCCCCTCATTCCTGTTGAGGCCTGGACCTTCCAAATCCATGAGCCTGAGGGATGCTAGGCTGTCAACAGGCTTCTCCTGTCTCAAATCACATGTGTGCACTTATAAACATCTTACTCCTTTGTGAGGCAAGGAGAGTCTAAACCTTTAGAAATAGGAAGCTGACCTTCTTAAATGGATATAGGGAGGATGATGGGGGTAGAGAGGTGCTAGATTATTTCCCCTGGTGAGTTTTTGCCATAAAAACATACATAACTCAAGACATTAATATACTCTCACAAATTTACGCTATTTACACCAGCACTAGCTGATTATTTTTAGCCAGGCAATAGAGGTTCTATACTCTACACTGTTTTAAACAAGCCTAAATCAACTTTCTGGAGGCAGGGACTACTGTTGTACCCATTTCACAGATGAGGAAACAGACCCAGAGAGGTTGAGCAGCTTGTCTAAGCTCACTGAAGGGAGAGTGGGATCCCATCCTAGGTCAAACTGGCTCTAAGTGGCATTCTTGAGCTTGACTGCCCATTAAAATCACCTGCAGCTTTACCCCATGCCCAGGTCCTGCCCTAAAGCAAGGACATCAGAATCGCTGGTGGTATGACCTGAACACCAGCACTTCTTAACTTTCCAGGTGATAATCTGGCTGAGACCCATCACAGTCTCTACTTGGTACCTTGGGCCCAAACACTGGGGTTTCTGGGTTAGCAGATTGGTGGCTGGAGGTGCCAATGCCAGAGTCATGGAGCACTGGACAGGGGCAGGCTTGGGGCTTGGATGCTGAAGGACTTAGTTTTGGATATATGAGTGTGAAGCATCTTTTTAGGTCACCCAGATGGAACTGTTCACCTGGGAAGTATCCAGGGGGCAGTGGGATGGAGCTTGAGGACTGGGAGTCACTCTTTGGCTTTCAGACACTAGCTGAAGCCATGGAGATGGTGAGTTCATCGTCTACCGTGGAGAATACAGGCAGGATCCATGTCGGGACAAGCCCTTATAGGCCTCCAAGGACATTGCCATTGGCCAGGTCACTTCAGTGTAACTAACTGTTAGATAGGATAATTGGGAAGAGATGGCTAAAGAGATGTGAGGGGGAAAATAGAGAAAGAGCCAAATGGCAAGAATAAAGCAATTGGGAGAGGTGGCCATGGCTTTTCCTTTCCCTCTGCCTCTTCCCTCTGAGCTGGTGGCCCCGGGGTAAGAAAAGGGAAATTCATGATGGAGGGGCCCTAGGGACATCCATGGTTAGAATTTAAGTGGTTTCCAACTGAAACCTAGCTTTCTGATGCTGGGGCCTTGTCCCTCCTTCTGGTGGCTGGGCTCGTCTTCCAGGTCAGAGGGGGAGGTAAGGAGGTGGATGAACCCCCAAGGCCACAGAGAGCAGCCCCCTGAATCCTCCAGGCAACAAAACACCTTCCTGGCAGACCAAGGTTTTCAAAGTGTGCTTTGAAAGTGTGTTCATTAAAAATGCGGCGGCTCTGGGGGTGGAATCCTGGAAGCGGCATTCTTAACAAGCCCCTCTGATGATCTGACCACACAAGGCATGATAGAGTGGCCCAGAAAGCACTCCTATTCTCTCTCTCTTGACATTAATAGGCCCACCAAAGCTTCGAGTACTTGATAAACTACAAATGCTGTCCTCAGACCCCCAGCTCCACTAAGCTGCAGCTGCTGGTGGGAGTTGGCCCTATTTCTTTGGTATACTGGGTAGCAAGGCAGTTAAGCCACCCTGGCCAGAGGCCTGAAGCTGTCCTTTTGTCTTCAGCATCTGGGGACAGGGCAGGACTATCCCCATAGGCATTCCAGAGCCTCGGGATGTCATTCAAGCTTTTATATGCCTCATTCAATTTTACTGATGTTTGAAAATTATCTGCTACAAAGACATAAGCACTCATTTTACTCTTGAAGGTGACAATGCCTTAGTAAATACACTCAGCTTTTTAATCTGAACTCACATTTACACATGGTGAGAAAGTAATTTGATCTGCCTTACTTGAAGTTTATCATTCACAACTGGAAAACTGCCTAAATTTATCACTTGTTTTCTAAAGAAATTCAGCTAGAATCTGGGTTTGGTTATAAACAAAAGACCCCCTAAATAGTGGCTTATTGAAATAGTTTTGCTTTGACTCACATGGTAAAAAACTAGGGGTAAGGAATAGCTTAAGGATATCAGGGCTGAGGTCTCTTTAGTTCTCTTGGCCTTACCATCATGGTGCAAGATGGCTACTGTTGTACCAGCCTTCAGATCTTTCTTTTAGGCAAGGAAGAAAGAGGGGGCAAGCAAAATTTGATTAGAAATCACTAACAGATACCTTCTCCTATCTCATGGATCAGAAATTGTGTCATATGGTCAATTCTAACTGCAAAGGTGACCTGGAAATACACACACACACACACACACACACACACACACACACAGTTGGCTACATTGCTGCACCCGACAAAATTAGGGTTTTTTAGTCAAAAAGAAAGGGAGAATAGATGCTGGGTTGGCAATTGGCAGTCTCTGACCAGGTAACTCAAAGCTAAATATAAGAGGAAATACACGAGAAGCAGCAGAAAATTAATATAGAAGCACCAGCTTCGTCTAGTCTTATTTGGAAAAAGCAGTTCCTTTCAAACATTCCTATTCAACAGTCACTTAGGCGCATTTCATCCCTCCCTCCTTTTTTCATTAGAATTTCATTAGACTAGTGAGAAAACTGCAATTTACAAGTAGGAAGTCAGTCTTAATATATAATTGCCCTTCTTGCCTCTCACCATTGTTTTGTTCCTATAATTGGCATCATATGCTGCCTGAGGACAATTAGGGACTCTGATGTCATCATGTGGGATGGCTAACCAGTGTTAATAAGGAAAATAGAGAGTGTGGCATTTAAGTATGATATTTTGCTACAAATCTCTTAGTTTTTAGGTCTCTGAGTTTGTGGAGGAGGTGAAGTATTTCTCAAAATTCCGCCTTACCCAAGAGGTTGCCATAGAGCTACTTCCCTCTGCTTTTATGAATGTTGTGAGTCTCTATGGCAATCCTTTTACTTCATCTTCACTCTCTTCTCACAAGAGCAGTGAAGAGAATGAAGACCCAGTCCTACCCATTGAGAACAGTGCTGACAAAGGAAAACATCTTCCACCTCACGAGAGGGTCTGATTTGTCATTTCAATCATGTCATGTTTGTTGAGTCTTGCCATGCGATCCGAGTGTTTCATTGTGCCTTGTTTCTCCTTTCCCAGAATGCCCATACCATAAGCCCCTGGGTTTCGAGTCAGGAGAGGTTACACCAGACCAGATCACCTGCTCCAACGTGGAGCAGTATGTGGGCTGGTATTCTTCCTGGACTGCCAACAAGGCCCGGCTCAACAGTCAAGGCTTTGGGTAAGCAGGGCATGCAACTTGGGTGATTATTTTTTCCATGTAATTTGAAAAAGTATGTCTCTGTGACAAATGAAAGACATAGAATGCATTTATTTATTTAACAAATATTGACTGAGTGCCTTTCATGTGCCAAGGACCATGGATATAGCAGTGAACAAGGAGGATGAGCTCCTGGCCTTTGAGAAGCACTCAGTTTAGAGGGGGGACTCTAAGCACAACTGGCCATTGGCTAAGTGTGAGGAACACTGTGGAGGAGATGAAGAAAGACCTATTTGATCTGAAACATCAGGAAAGGTTTTCTAAGGAAAAAATCTTTGCCCTGAGAATTGCAGTTGGCCAGGTAGGGGAAAGGTGGGAGGGAGGCACAGGGCACAGCAGGTGCAAAGGCCCTGACTTGGGAAGATCCCTCAAGTGCCTGGATGGTGAGATAAGCCCAGAGAGGTAGGCAGCAGTCAGATGGTATGGGCCTTATAAGTCATGTTAAGGATCGTGGTCCTTATTTTAGGGATATTGGGAGAACCCTGAATGTGCATGAGTTAGAATACAGATTTGTGCTGCTGTAACAAACAGCCCCCAAATACAGAGACTTAATCAACATGAAGGTAATTAGGCAATCTAGAATTGTTATGACAGCTGGATGGTATCAGGGACCCAAACTCTTTCTACCTTGTTCTCTCCTCCTTATTATGAAATTTCCATCTTGGGGCCCAAGATGGCTGCTCTAGCTTCCACTGCTATATCCACAGTCTAGTCAGTAGGGAGAGAAGAAGAGCACAGTGCAGACACTTTTCCTTTAAGGATATATACACAATCCTACTGGTCACTGCTGCCCACATCTCCTTGATCAGAATTTGTTCAGACTGTCCCATCCAGCTGCAAAGGAGACTGGGAAATGTGATCTTAGCTGAGTGGCCACTCGTTTGCAGAAAACTCAGGGGTTCCATTACTAAAGGAAAATGGGTAAAGGATATGGGGAGACAACTGGCAGACTCTACCAGAGAAAGATTTAAAGCTGGGGAGTATTACAATCAGATTTATGTTTTAAGTAAAAATTTCTGGCTCTTACGGGAAGAACGGTTTAATGTGCAGTATGGGTTGGGGGTGAGGTGGGGAAAGGAATCCAGAGAGACTAGTTAAGTAAGCTATGCCAGCTGTCCAGGCAAGAACTGAAAGTGACATGGGCTAGCGTGGTGGCAGTGAAATGACTTTGAGGAATATTTGGAGATGGAGCCAAGAGATGCATTAGATGGTTGAGGTGACAGAGAGGAAGGGGTAGCATTCAGAGAGATGAACACTGGAAGGAGAGGCTGGGGTAAGGATAATTAAGAGCTCTTTTTAAACATGTTTTGAGATGCTGTATAGCATCCAGAAGAAGTTGAATAGCTGGCAATTGATTCTTGGGATTTGGAATTTAGAAAAGGTCTGGGATGGACCTAAAAAGTCAGGAGCCACCCAAGGAGCAAGTCCAGAATTAGAAGAGAAGGCAGCCAAGGGCTGAGAGTCCTGAGAAGCTAAATCAATGTGTGCACACACACACACACACACACACATACCATAAAGGGAAACTATAGGTTTCCACAAATTATGAGGGATATAACTAAAAAATAAATCAGTTCCTTCATTGGTTGGTTTGCTTTACAATTGTGAGAAGGCCTTCCAGAGCCACTTGGTTTCATGTTCTGTACACAGTGCCTACCATGGTGTGGGTGACAGCACCTGAAGGAGACACAGATAAGGTATGAAGAGATGAAATTAAAGAGAAAAAAAGAAAACTTATGGAGAAAGAACATCAGGAGAAACTAATGAAAAAGGAAGGGGGCTAGCAGGTGAAATGACCATGTATTTGCATGTTTTGAAGGAAAATATGCTCAACCACACCCCAAAGATGATTTTAGCTACACTTGAAGGCATTTCTTTGACAAATTATTTGAATCTGGCAATTCTTCCTTGGACGGTGGAGGTGCAGGGAGAGGGAAACTACAGAAGGATCAGAGGCCAGATATTTCTTGAGGACAAGCCTCTGGGTGCTTAACAGATTGCAGCCCAGGCTGCCTGACCTTTGTGGGGGCTCTGCAGGTGCTGGTGCCCCCTCAAAAGACAGCACCTCCCAGCTCTTCGGAGGGGCTCACGGGGTAAGGCTCCTGGTGACTTGCTGTGTCCACGCAGGTGCGCCTGGCTCTCCAAGTTCCAGGACAGCAGCCAGTGGTTACAGATAGATCTGAAGGAGGTCAAGGTGATTTCAGGGATCCTCACCCAGGGGCGCTGTGACATCGATGAGTGGATGACCAAGTACAGTGTGCAGTACAGGACTGATGAGAGCCTGAATTGGATTTACTATAAAGACCAGACTGGAAACAACCGGGTATGTTGGGCTTACCCCAAACCACCTTCCACACAGCCCCTCTGGGACTTCCTTCCCATCCATCCCTGTGTTCCTGTCATCACCCTCTGTCAGAACTGCCCCCACAGCATGGTGAGTCATCCATGCTTCCTCCCCACCACACAATCTGCTCTCTGATGGCAATATCAACGCAGGTGTCTTTTCTTGTACCCCTCATGCCTAGCAAAGTTTGTCTGCCAATGAGTGCCATCATATGTGCAAAAGAAATCTTTGTCTGAATTCTCTCATTAGCACAGAGATGCTTAAATAATCAAGACTGGCCATTTGGATGCTTCCAAACTCATTGGACCTTGAACTCTTTGCTGCATGGGTTTCCTTGATCTACTATTGATGTGGCTAGGTCCTCGTCCCTTTATGTATCAATGGATATGGCCTCTCCCAACTGTTGACTGAGACAATCTCAACAAGTTAGCCACTAAACCATATAAATGGTTAAAAGGACTCTAGCTGAGAAGAAATAGAATCACTTAAACCTTTGAGCAACTTTATACCCTACTAATCTCTGAGGGCTGAGACCCAAGTCTTGTTCAACACAGACTGAATACAGTAGGCTCTTGAGTTTATATATTATATATATATATACACACATATATATAATCAATATTTTACATATATATGTAAATATACATATATAATATATATATAATATATACATATATATATAATATATATATACATATATATAATGCTATCTGCAATGAAATAAAAACTCACCAGCTGTTTGGAAAAGTTAATTGCCCTTTTGCCTGAGAGTGAGGCCTTCCCCCAGCTAATTCAGACATTTCATCAGGTTAAGCAGACATGTGTAGCTGAACATCAGAAGGCTCTGTACTCTGATGACAATTTGTGCAGCAAAACATTCATGGGTTGAGATTTCAAGGAGTTTGAACACAATAGGAAAAACCATCTTGATACTTGGACATTGTAATTTACTTTTGTTCTTATTAGTTGGCTTTTCAAAAAGATATGTAAATTCTTTTTCAAGCTCTGCGCTTCTGAAGGCCTTGTTGGTTCCTTGCAAAGAAGTGCTCCACTCCAGCAGCTGTGTGGAGTGGGCCTGTTCCATCCTCCCTCTTCACCGGGTTCCCGACTTAAAATAGGTTCAAGGGCAAAGAGCTTAGAGAAGAGGGTGTGGGGTGTTGCTATTGGGAAGAAATAAAATCAAGATCATGGCAGTTGAAGTCCTTCTTGATTTGTGTATGGATGAGGTCAATGTGGCAGCCAAATTTTTTTCAGGAGATAATCCCAGGAGGAAATGAAATGTTCTAGTGTCATGGGGCAGAGCACTACGACTCTGGAAAGAGTGCAAAGAAGTTTCTTTGAAAATATAGGCAAATAGCCACTGTGTCCTATGTTATAGCTACTGCATCATGCTATGTTATATTCCCCAAAACAGGAAGCAACCCCTTTTTCTATTTTGGGCACTGCTCTCCCACTTTGAGAATCTTCTCTCTAGTTTTTATGTCTTTTTCTGTTTTAAAAACGTTTTTTTCCCCCAAGTCTAAAAAGTACTTGCCATTTGTATTGATGCAGACACAAACAGTTAAGCTTTGGCTCACAACTTCAGAGCCAGTTCACAAGTTTTCACTTGAGCCCCACTGTAGATACCTTTGGAACATGGGAACATTCCTCTTTTAAGCACAATGTGGTCCTTTTCAAAATTCTTGTCAAAATGCAAAGGATTAAATCACAAAATTGGTGATATGAATCAAGAGGCATTTTCTACCAGCACCATCCAATAGAACTTTCTGCAATGAAGGAAATGTTATCTGCAGTATCCAGTATGGCAGCCACTGATGACATACAGTACTGAGCACTTAAATAGCAGCTAGTGTGACTGAGGATGTGTTTTTACCTAATATTAATTCATTTCTGTTGATGCCTGGAGCATGTAGGTGCTGACAAACATTCAAGGTCAGATTTTGGAGGATATCAGCAAATTATCTACCTTTTAAGCACTGAGATTTTCCATAGTTAAAAGTTGGAGCCAAATCCAGACAGGAAACGTCTTCCTTTTCTCTTCTCTGCTGTGATGGTGATAGGATTTCCTTCCTCTTTAGGTTTTCTATGGAAATTCGGACCGAACCTCCACAGTCCAGAACCTGCTGCGGCCCCCCATCATCTCCCGCTTCATCCGGCTCATCCCGCTAGGCTGGCATGTCCGCATTGCCATCCGGATGGAGCTGCTGGAGTGCGTCAGCAAGTGTACCTGATGCTGCCTCGGCTTATACCTGCAGTGGGTGAAGGGCGCAGAGTGGCCTGTGGGGGAACGCTGACTTATCACTGTGACCAACAGGGCTGGATTTTACAGGCTCTTTTCAAGGCAGGGCTGGGATTTTACAGGCTCTTTTCAAGGCAGGGCTGGGAAGAGTATACTATCTTTTTTGCATAGTTTCCAATTTCAGTGAGAGAAAATGAAAATGAACTTATTCCCCATTCAGGGTCAAAGAAAACAAGAACAAAGAAAATGTCTCTAAAAACAATTTCCATGCAGAAAGCCTAAGTAGCAGGAGTAATTTGCTGCTCTGGGGGCGTTGTTTTTGTTTGTTTTTGTTTTTAGTCTCAGTGATATAGTGAAAGGTGCAGTTGCAGGGGAATGCAAAGCAGCCCTGATAATTTGAAAATTCTTTTTCTTTACCACACTCAAAACAGGAACATACTGTTTTATAAAACCTCTCTTTGAACACAAAGGGGGAGCAAGCTTGTGGTTTCTCCTAGCTAAGTTTTCATTAAATTATGGTCTTTTAGGACTTCAGAGCATTGGGTATGGAGTTTGGGGATGATTGGGTGGCGTAGATGAGCCTGGTAGATGGGAGCCGGTGTCCCAGTCTTGTGAGAGCCATGCATGACCGAACACCCCAGAGGTAGGAAGGTCTCCCCTGCTCTGAGATTTCACCTCCTATGCCCAACCCTGCACACAGTGGCGGGGGAGGTTCAGAGATTTCATTACAGACAGCTCCACTCTGCATGCCCTCAGATACATGATCCCAGTCTGTGGTCAGTATTTAAGTGAATAACACGGGACAGGTTACATATGTAAGGAACAAAATTTCCCTGTATTTAGGAAACCCAAATGACCAGAACACACCAGAACGTCCTTTTATCTAGGGCTACCATTCTTCAACAAACTTAACACTGGGCAAACAGTTGGCCAGGAGCTGTCACTGGATACACAGAGGCCCATCAGCCAAGGACACTCTGCAGGAAGTGATCAGGACCTACAATCTGAGAAGCGTGATGTAGCCAGTCCTCTGCTGAGCCCAGCCTTCCAACCTCAGCCCCCTTACCTTGTAAAGTATGGGCTGGTCTGGCCATCCCCTCCCAGAGGAGCTCTCTAAGCAGGCAGCTGGGGGAAGGACAGTTTGCCTCTTCTGTCATTTACAGCTCAGCCTGTTTTCAGGCCCTTCCCCAGAAGAGTCAGGGCGTGTTGGCAGGAGAGGATTTGAAAGTAGAAGCCAGGAGGGGGTAGAATCTGAAGATGAGGGACCCCAGCAAGACTAGGGAATCCAAGACTGTTCTGGCTCTTGACACAGTGCAGCCTCTGCTAGCAGGAATTCATTTCTCTGAGTTACTTTGTTTTCAAACGACAAGCCTAGTGAATGGACACTAACACGATCCTGGACATCATATTCACCTTCTCTGTGAACGCCAGCCTCCCAAAATCCCTTAATCTCTTCTCTGGTGTTGTGGGTCTTAGATCAGCTTATTTAACCTAGCATCTTTCTAATACCCACGCTGTATACTTAAACCTGGAAAAACACCTTTCCCTGCTCAATCTTCTCTCAAATATAGAGCTTATCAATTCAGGGTAGGGAAAAAAAAAATCCTTCTCTGGCCTTAGGACACACAGACAAATCCACTTTGAAAAGAATGCCTACAGAGATCCTTACTGGGAAAGATGGATGAACTCTTATTGTGATATGGACTGTCAGAGAAAACGGTGGTATCCGAGTTCAGGACTACAACTGGCACACCAGACCCAGGATGGGGAGTACAGTTAAGAGGAAAAAAAGAAAAGAAGTAAACAGGGTGAGGCAGGGACGAAAGTTCTCCAAATAACTGTTTATATTGGAAACTTCTGTTTTGGAATAGCTTTATTGAGATAAAATTCACATACCATACACATTCCACCCATTTACAGTGTATAATTCAATGCCTTTTAGTATATTCAGAGTTGAACTACCATTATCACAATAAATTTTTGAAAATTTTTATCACCTCCAAAAGGAGCCCTGTACCCACTAGCTATCACCCACGTGCCCACCCCAGTCCTGGGCAACCATTAATCTCCTGTCTCTGTAGATTTACCTATTCTGGACATTTTATATAAATGAAATCATAAAATATGTGGTCTTTTGTGTCTGGCTTCTTTTACTTAGTATATGTTTCAAGGTTCATCCATATTGTAGCATGTATCAGTACTTCATTCCTTTTCATTGCTAAATACCATTCCAATGTATGGATACACCACATGGTATTTATCCATTCATCTGTTGATGGACATTTGGATTGTTTCCATTTCTTGGCTATTATGAATAGTGCTGCTATGAACAACTGTGTACAAATTTTATGTGGACATGTTTTCATTTCTCCTGGGTATATACCTAGGAGTGGAATTGCTGGGTCATATAGTAACTTGATTTAACCTTTTGAGGAACTGTCAGACTGTTTTTCAATGTGGCTATACCATTTTACACCCCCACCAGCAATGTATGAGGGTTCCAATTTCTCCACACTTGTTATTATGTCTTTTTGATTGAGGCCATCCTGGTTTGTATGAAGTAGTATCTTTCATTGTGGTTTTGATTTGCATTTCTCTAATGACTAATGATGTTAAATATCTTTTCATGTGTTTATTGTGTTTGTACACCTTCTTTGAAGAAATGTCTATTCAGACTCTGTCCATTTTTGAAATTAGCTTGCTTTTTAAAATATTGAGTTATAATAGATACCTCACCAGATAAATGATTTGCAAATATTTTCTTCTATTTCATAAGTTGTCTTTTCACTCTCTTGAAGGAGTCCTTTGAAACACATATTTTAAAATTTTGATGAAGTCCAACTTATTTTTTCTCTTTTGTTATTCGTGCTATAGGTGTCATATCTGAGAAACCATTGCCAAATCCAGACCATGAAGATTTATTTTGCTTTTCCCCCCAAGAAGTTTATAGTTTTACCTCTTAAGTTTAGATCTTTGATCAATTTTGAGTTAATTTTTGTATATGGTGTGAGGTAGGGGTTTCATTCTTTGCATGTGAATATCCAAACGTCCCAGCACACTTGTTAAAAAAACTATTCTTCCCCTATTGAATGATGTTGAACCTTTACCAAGAATCAACTGACCAGAGGGTGAGGGTTTATATTTCTGGACACTCAATATATATATATGTGTGTGTGTGTGTGTGTGTGTGTGTGTTTGCCACGTCACTTGTGGGATCTTAGTTTCATTGCACCCACAGCAATGAAAGAGCAGAGTCCTAAACACTGGACCACCAGGGAATTTCCCGGACACTCAATTCTATTCCATCGGTCTATATGTCTATTGTTATTCTAGTACCACATTGTTTTGATTATGGTAGCTTTGTAGTAAGTTTTCAAATTGTAACACATGAGTCTTCCAACTTTGTTCTCCTTTAAGATCATTTTGGCTACTCTGAGTCCCTTGAATTTCCATAATATTGTGAGGATCAACTTGTCAATTTCTGCAAAGAAGTCAGCTGATATTTCTTATTGGAAATTGCTCAATACTTCAGAGTTTTAATAAACAATGAGATTTGTAAAACATTTATCTGTGATCTGTTTAGAACAGCATTTGAATTTCTTACTTCATTTAATTAATGACAGAACGTATAAAAAATAAAACTTTTATTGAGGGACATCTGAAGCCCAACAGAATCTTGCTATTAAAAACATGAACTATGTGGTACTATTTCTTTTGTGAGGGAAACTTCCAGTTAAAGTACATGGGCTTCCCCTGGCTCAGTGGTAAGGAATCTGCCTACAAATGCAGGAGCCATACAAGATGCGGGTTCAATCCTTCGGTCGGGAAGATTCCCTGGAGGAGGGCATGGCAACCCACTCCAGCATTCTCGCCTGGGAAATCCCATGGACAGAGGAGCCTGGTGGGCTACAGTCCATAGGGTCACAAAGAGTTAGACATGACTGAAGCAACTTAGCATGCACGCATACAAACACACACACACAGTGACTTGTTACAATGAAATGTTCTACTCTCAAATCAGATCAATTACCACCTGATGGGAGATAGAAGGAAGGGTGGTACATGAACTGCCCCATGGCACAAACCCATGTCAGTTTCTATATGTGGAAACATAGTGATCGCATAGTATAGTAGTGTTAAAGAGTATAGTCTTAACAGTGAAAGTACTTGGTTTCAAATCCTAGCAGGGTAACCTTGCATAGGTTAATGTAAACACCATAAACCTCAGTTTCCTCATCTATAAATGGGGATACTATCCACTTTGTTGCTTTCCAAAAAATAAATGTATTAATATAAGTAAAATATTTGGCAATTTGCCCAGCCATAGTAAGTGCTATGAACATAAAAAAGTGATAAGCCTCAGTTACTTTGAGTCAATCTAGATAAACAGTATAGTTGAAATCATAGGCCACAAGTCTGTATGACACTTGAGAAACTTGGAGTGAAGAATTTGGTGACACAGTACTGTAAGAAAGTGTTTAAGCTCCATCCTTTGTTTAGAAAGATAAAGAAAGTTGGAGAATATTTACACATGTTATCACAAAATTTAAGCTCTCCCCCTCACCCCATTTACTTAGTTGGTCTTCTTATCCTTAAAGACAAAGTGAGGGCCCGAAACTGGTTGACAAATCTGGTCCCCTGCCTGTTTTTGTAATAAAGTTTTCCTGGAACACAGTCACACCCATTCATTTACATATCATCTATACTGCTTTTGCACTACAATGGCAGAGTTGCACCGTGAGTAGGGTTGACTAGTCAGAAATCCAATGACTCAAGAGAGCCTAAAATATTTACTATCTGGCCCTTTACAGAAAAAGTTTGCCAACCCCCGTCCCAAAACGTGAAGAAATCCTTATTAAGTTGTCTACCTTTGCTTCCTCCTCGGCACTATGCAGGAAGTTGACATCTTCCCATCTTCCCCAAACCACCAAGTGTGTGTATAGCAACATAAAAAGGAGGCAACACTCAAGTGTAAAATAAACCAGTTTTCAAAATGCCAGAAGGGGGGAAAAGCTTTATAAATACAAAAAAAAAAAAAAAAATTATCAACATCGGTAAATAACAGGATTTGCCCTGCTTTACAATAATTTCTGTCCCTTAAACTGATTCCAACTTCAAAGACCCATTATCCTTCATTTTAATTCAAACGAGTTCTTTACAAAGAAGGAATGACCACGGAGCTGCTTGCTGTTCAAACAAGAGGGACCACAGTGCTCAAGATGGGGATGGCCTGGCAATCACATCAGTCAGTGCAAAATCTGCATTTTATTAAAGACATTTTGGGAAGGTCCATTCAAAAATACATTGTGCTCAGTAAAAATTAACCATTTCATGCTGATAATTAAGGTTACCACGGAATAGATATTTGTATAATATTTACAGCAACAATAGAAATTTTACAGAAGTTTAGAATGGAATACATGCCAGAAAAAACTTGATAAGATGTACCAACACATGATACAAAGATTTATATAAACACTTTACAAATGGTTCATAATTAGCTTGTGAGGAATTTAAATATTCAATACTTTAAATTCAGCTTGGATTCAAAAATTAAAAAGGTTAACACCACGTCACACCCTTGCCACAGTACAAAGTATGGAATTACACTTTTTATTATGGATTATAAAGTCTGTGCAATTAAGAATTTCAACTGATTCTTCATCTATCACAAATTTAGATGTTACATCACTCTGGCTTATCCCTATTTTTGTTTTCAGGCACAAGCAGGGTTTTCAAAGTCTCCCTGCCCTGTGTCTTCCCAGATACCCCCTTCAAACTTCCTAGAGATTGAAGAAGCTCAGAATAGTCTTCTAAATATATACAGAATAACTACCTGAATTCAAAATGGCACAAAGCAATTCTTGGAGATAGGAATTATGGGCAACTATTTTGTTTGGTTTGTTTCTGTTGATCAATCCACATTTACATGAGAATTTACTTCTTACAATCATAGCATTACCCCTCCAGCCTGACTCAATCAGTGACCAAGGAGGAAACAAGGAGAGGGAAATGGACCGAGTTGACTATAATCAATTGTATATTAATACTTCTAGTGAAAACAGATTTTATACAAGCTTTACTTTCCATTTTGGAAAATCTAAGCTGTGGAGAACTTAAAAGTTCTCCAGAAGGAAAAGCATCATTTTTTTTTTCCCTTGAAACTGAATGTGTTATAACTGGAGCTTTTGACAACTCTGGCAATAAATACTTTAATCCCCCAATGGGGACAAAAGTCAAGGCATCTACCTTTTCTATTCCTGGGTTTTGTCTGATTAGCCCTGAAGCAGAGCACTGGGACAAACTTGTCTATGCCTGAAATGAATCACATCAGGCTTTTGGGAATGTAAAATCCCAAACCAAAGGAAGTCCTGAGGAATTCTTAGCAGTCTGTCAAAATGGAGGGGATGGAGGAACAGATAAGGCCTCTTTCTCCCTGATACTCTGTGCTGGAAGAGTAGCGAACAAGGCAACTTCTAATCTGCATACAACATGGAGACCGATTTTTAAGATTCCAAAGGAAGATCAAAATACAACCCAAGGATCAAATGGGGTTCAGAGAGCTTAACCTTGTGGGTAATGAAGGGCCTTAGAAGAGATACCAGTTTTACTGCTGTAGTTCTCTGGCCCTAGAAATCCAACATGTAGACTATTACAATTTTTTTCTGGCAAAATAAAAGACAAACCTCCCTCAAACTTGGGAGTAAACAGTTAGTGAATGAAAGCACAAGGCAGGTCGTGATTATATTTAATAGCCTATAGGAAATACATAGAAAGGTGGGTCAGTGCCTGGAGTGGAGAAAGGTAGAGTCAGGACCAGGCCAAATGCTGATGTATTAACAAAGCACTATGGGAAATGAATATTCATGTAGTAACTGACTTGGCACAAAATTCTATGACTGTTTATAGTACATTCAGTTAAAAAAGAAGAAATAGAATAGAATAGGGCAGCAGGCCCACAGTTTTCTAGTCACTTTACTACTATCACATTGTGTGTATACAGAAAGACGTCAGACTCATCCTGTCATGGATTCACTTTCTTGCACTTACTCGTGGTTTCTAAGACAGTATTTTTTCACCCAGCTGAATCAGACCTCAAGATATTCTGCATCTCAGCTGGTCAAGATGCAAAAGGAAGAAATCAGAACCACTTACAAGTTTTTATTTTGTAAGTTGGCCCTTTAAGTCTCTAAGAGAACGTTCTTGTGAGATTCTGACCCTGGGGATTAGCGACAGGACATTTAACAACATTTGTACTGTCGTTTCTGCAGCCTCTTTTAAAGAAACCATTTTTTTAAACTGCAAATTAGTTTTCTCTGCCTACACACTTTATTAGTGATGAACTGAGGGAGGCAAGGAAATATTTCATTATTTTCTGACTTGGTTCAGTGTATCATACCACACTCCCAGTTCACAAAAGTACGAGTCTGTGGATCTTAGTGCTCGCATGGAGCTCAATGTCCTACTATAATGCAGGAGGTAACAAACTTCTAGATATAAAAGCAGTGCTCTCCAGAAAAAATGTTCTGACCGGGAGAGAATATGCAGGTTTCTGAGTCCCAGCTGAGCTCTAGGAATAAGTTGCAATGAGCCATTGCCCTTGCTAAAAGTTGAATCACCACCAGGACCTAGGTGAACAGAAATGGACAGAGCCTTCTACATACTTGAAAAGTAATCCTCTGGCCTTGAAAAAAAGTTGCATACTTATGAGTCATTCTCATACATAGCTACAAGAAAATAAATGGCTTTTTTCCTTATTTACTCTAAAAACTAGTTTAAGAAGTGAGGGTACTATGACGCTAACTAAGAGGTGCAGGGAAGGGAAAATGGGATAGCATTTCGTAGCAAAGCCCACTAATTTTCAGGTTAGGAACATGCTAAACTGGTTAACTCTACACCACAAGGTACTTTATAATACATGACGTGACTAGAAACTAACCAGCATAAATCTGAGCTTAGAATTAAAGTACAACTGCATATGGTGAATCTTAAAAGTATGTTTTAAAACAGATTTAACCAAAGCATACAGCACAAATACTCTTATAACAGCCACATCATGACCACCAACTAAGAGTTTTTTGTTTCTAATTGGTCTGTCATATGCCAATCTTTGTAAAGAGTTATTAGATGACTTGAATAGAAAACAAAGACATTTTCTTGTGGGAGACACAGCTAAAGCCACATATGCCTTTGAGCAGTTGGTAAAAATCATGCCAATCTGCCAGGCTGCTGCTTGCTTCTTAACTATAAGCTTCATGGCTCTGTGAAAGATTTTCTAAGGATGCTGACCTAGAATTTAAGTTCTCAAACACCTATGACGTGACTCTGGTCTCTTCCCAAAAGATGCACCTTTTAGCAGGCCCAAGATAATGGAAACGAACGATAGGATTCCAGGGATTCGAGAATGGTGGTAGAAGACTCTTTAAGAGAATGCAACGCTAAAGAATTCATACCTGTAGTCTTGTAGCCTGCAGAGAACCAGGGCTGAGTCAAGTTCTGCGGGTGGGTGGGCTTGGAATTCAGGAGAGCAGGGTTTCTCAACCTCAGCACTACTGACATTTGGGGTTGAATCATTCTCTGTCTGTGTGTGTCGGTGGGGGGGCCCTGTGCACACGAGATGTTTACAGCATCCCTGGCTTCTACCTACTGGATCCCAGTAGCACACCACCACCCCCAGTTGTAACAATCAAATATGTCTCTGGCCACTGCCAAATGTCCCCAGAAGGCAAAACTGGCCCTGGTTGAGAATCGCTGCTTTAGAGATAACTCACTTGAGCCCCTCAGCATGGAGCACTTGTTGTCTTGGGCTCTGGAGAGGCTAAACCTCTGATTGAGACCAAACAAGGTTCAGTAAAAGTTCATTCAGTACTTCTGAGAAGAATAACAAGGATGGCAGTAAAGCAAAGGTAGAAAAACAGCAAAGCAGTTTCTTTGCAAAAGATCAGTGACACTTTCATAAAATAAAGCAATTCATAAGCCTTCATTTGACCTTTTAATCTTTTAGGAAGTTAGGGCAGATAATAGAACATGGATGCCATAAACTTCCCTTCCTAAAGAAAATGCAGACTTTTGAGACTTGTAAGTCCTTAATCTCATCACAGATGGCAATCTTTGTGAGGCCAATAATTCATCAACTGGAGGAAAATGAGTTAAAAGCTAAGAGAGGGCCCATTAGATTTGAGAGAAAACTTTATAATTCCCCTCTGCAAGCAGGAAGAGAATCATGCATGCTAGAAATGTGGATTGGAGTTCACTTACAGCTTACTGAGGTTAATGAAAGTCAGAATGGACAAAAGCTGAGAAGAGGATAAAAGAGCTACCTCAAAAACACTAGTTGAAAACATTGTAGATATTTTCTGGCTCAAATCTGGGAATGTACGAAAAGTATGTATTGACTCTTCATCAGTTAGGTTTACTTTGCTCTAGGTAGAAGGCAATTATTCTAGCCCTTCTTTGAAGAACCATCAGAATATAAATGTTCTGCAAACATCTGAGATCCCAGTGTTAGCAAGGATGAAAACATGGGAAACCAGCCCCTAGGTGACAACGAGCCTCAAATGCCACAGCATGGCAATGTGACTGCGCAGTTTCTAAGCGCACAGCACAGTGAGAAGTCTTTCCAGAGGAAAAAATGGAGTTTCTGGTTTGCAAGGGGGATACAAGGTACAGATCGAGTTTAAAAAAGAAGAGTTACACACCCTTTTAGAGTCATTAGTATCCAGGCAAAAACTGCTAAGGGTCCACGACACTATATAACTGAGCAGCTGCCTGGAAAAAGCCAGAATTCAGAGCTACTCAGACAGCACTGAACTGGTGAACGCAGTCAGATATAAAAAAGAATCGAAGAGCATGCAAACTATTGGTTAGAATCAAATTGTTTCAATGATAGTACCCAGTTGAGTTTCATTTTAGTGCCTATTACACTTATTAAAATTAAATTAAAAGCACCTTAAAATGACCTCTATATATAATCAATACACATCATTATAGTAGTTATATAAAAATGCAATATGCACACAGTTTAAGCTTCAAAGAAACTAAGACCTTTTTCTTTATAATTTTCATAATCATCAGAGCTATGATTCTTAACATCTTAGGGGAGGGGGAACAGTAACTCAGCACATTTCGATTATAGCTGACTTGATTCAGGGGCTGATACTCTCACAATCCTGGGGCAAGTAATAAATATTGACAATATCTCTTTAAGGGGTGGGAGGGGATCTTTAAAAATATTATTGCTAAGAGACTATTTCCGAAAATCTAATACACTTGATGAATGACAGTGTTGAGGGGATTTCTGTCAAGGATGGCCCAGGGACATGGGGCTATGCCCCTTTTGGATAAAGGCCTTGATGATACTTGGGAATAATTTGGGAGTTGAAGGAGATCAAAGGAGGGAAAGATAAGTCCTATTCTGGCCACATGTGTTCGTGTGTCTACTGATGTACATGATAACCTTGTTATAAATGGACCATCCCAGGAAGATGAGTACAGCCATTTTCTCTACATCTGGAATTGCTTCAGGAGCCTTCTAAATATACTGGAAAGAGCAATAACAAAAAAAACCATTTAGAAACCGAAGTGCCACACAGGTATCTCCCATCCTACCAGCCGCAAGTCTCCAGTACAGCACGCGGGATTCAGGAGCATAGAGCTGGTTTGCAAGATCTGCAGATCGATACCTCTAACAACCTCACAACTAGGAATGTTCACTGGCAAATCTTTGGTCTACGCTCTGCACTAATGGAAGTAGAAGAGTACATTTTCTCTACAAAGTCCCATGAGTAACCCTGGATCTGTTCTCCCCTCAGGTGCAAGGAACGTCCCTGGACATGAACAGGAGCCAAGTGTGTGAGGACAGAGATAGGCCTGCTGGAGTTCTTACTGGCCTAGCCAACTTTCTTCCCCTGCAGGTTCAGGAGGAGCTGCTGCATCTCATCTGCTACCAAGGATCGTGTCTAAAAGCTGCTGCTGGGGTCTCAAAGTTGAGCAAGCTTCCTACCATCACACTCCCGTGCAGCCACAATTTCAACTCCCTTGATTAGAAGTATAATACTCACTTCATATCACAAATGTATAAAAATATGGCAGATAGTGTCATAACGATACTTCCTTAAATGATTATATTTATAAAACAGACAGATATTTATCATATATATATATTTATATATAGAATAAAATACTCCTGATGCAATATATAAATGTTACTGTTTAGTTTTTATAGAAACTACTATAGCTGTCCCACTGCTTCACAATGTTCCAAACAGCTCAAAGTAACTTTACATTTAACAGAAAAGGAATGATTATAACAGTACAATATTAATTAATTATAAATAAATGTTACAAACCCTATCAAATATGGAAGCTTAGAAAACAATTTAAGACATACAGTTAGGTCATCCGCTAACCCTTCAAAGGGATACTCTTGGATTACAACAAACCCCACATTTAGTCTAGGTGGAAACAAATCTGTGGTAAGGATATCAGTCAACACCTATTTTTCTATCACTTGCAGTGCCAGAACACATCCTGGCTTTCCCAAGTTCAACGGCAATTGCACTAAAGCTGGAACGTAAGGGGGAGAACCCGGCAAGAATGTCTTCTTCCTCAATGGCACGCTATGCATTCTCACACAAGACTCGTGGGGACTGGTGATCCCTAAGGAACTCCTGTGGCTCTAAGATCCCTGACTAGCATTTGCGGCCGTGGGGAGCCAGCTGGCCCCACACATACAATATTGCACACACCTTCATAAAGCTGAAAATACTGGCTTACCACTCTGGCCCCGCCCATTCCCCCACCCACCCCACCCACCCCTCCCCTTCTAACTGGATTGTCCCTGTCCCCTCCCACCCCCACCCCCCTTCTCCAGCACACATTACAAGGCTGTCTCTTTTAAATCATTCAGATTTGGCATTCTGGACCGATTTGTTCTGTTATAAGGGTGCCCATTTGGCCCACTCTTGGCACCCAGCTGTTCAGAGTAGGAAGGCCCCTCTGTGGCACTCCGGGTCACAGAGGACACGTGCCAACCAGGGTCCATCTGACCTGGCAGCTGGAGGGCCGGCCTGCCCTTTGGTGTTGGCTCCTGCCGGATGTTACTGCTCCCGCCAGAGGCCTGGCTCAGAGGGTGAATCCGAATTTCTGAGAAGGAATTTTTGGCTTGTTGAGTTGTTAAGGGCTGGAAGCGGGGGTCTGAGGAAGCCGGGTGATTTGAGGCTGAAGAGAGATGTAACAGCTTGCGCAGTGATTTTAATGGCTGGCTCTGAAAGAAAAGATGAGGGTGCATGTAGGGTTTAAGTTAGAGTAGACCTGAAAGATGCGAGGAAATGGAGTGCAGATCTGAGATGACTGTGTGGAGTTAGGGAGGGTGCGTGTAGGGGAAGAGGGGCCAGTCCAGACTTATCTGTGCTTTTGTTCTTCTTCAGAAAAGATGGAAGTTATTTTTCTTTGACGAAAAAGCTTAGAAATGTATAAGAAATCTAGAGCTGGTGTGGTGAATGATCCAAGGCATAGGCACCTTGTATCTGGCTGCACCCCATCTTTATGGGAGGAAGCGGGGAATCTCCTGCACCAACCAGCAAGAAGAAGGGAAAGAAGGGATATGCGTCTCCCTTTGCAGAAGACTTCCTTCCCAACAGCTCCACAGAAAGCTGCTCCTTAGGTTTCACCTGCAAAAAGTCAGCCATTTGACCATATCTACCTGCAAGAGTCACTGAAAAAATGTAACATCTCAATAGGCACCAACATAACTCTGCTAAAAATTGTGTATCCCCCTTTCTTCTTATCTCCTCGATTTCCCCTTTCCCTTGGCATTGCAAAATCCTAATGGTCCCTTTCTGCTCTCTAACTTGTTTTGGTTTTCATTATGTTATGAGGTGGAGGTAAGGTATGGGCACTAAAAATGCCAAGCACAGAGAAATGAGCACAAGCCCTATAGACTCTAAAAACACAATTCACTCACGGGAGGGTTTTGATTCCTAACAGCCTGTCTGTTGTGTGCTTGGGGCTGAGGCCCCAGGGGGTGCTGCACTGGGAGGGGAACTTCAAGGCAGGAGGAAGGGTCCTCCTCTCCCTTTTGTCAGACGCGACAAGGTCACCACCAGAAGAGGCATGGGAAAGCACCCTGACATTCACGGCCTTCACCACAGAACCTGACAAATGGGCCACAAGCATCTCTGGCTGTCATTCCTCAAAGGCCTTAAGCCAAGCAGAAGGTTGATAATCTCAAGACACACTAAAGATTCGAGGGAAGATGGCACTGAAATCCAGGGGCTACTGCTTGAGCACTGAGTCAAGGAGAAGTCACCCCTGGGGAATTGTCCTCCCCATGGCCATTCAGGAGTCTGTCCAGAAACCTTCTGTGATGTCCATGGTGGGTGGCATAGTACACACAAACTCTAAGTGCTCAAGTGTGTCTTCTGTCATTTTTTCATGAATTGGTAATGACAATGCAATGAGATTTGTGGTGATTTTTACAGCCTTGATGACGTTTAACTATTGAACAATCACAATAGTTCAAACAGAAATATAAAGTTACCTGAAAAGTTTCCTGGCCAAAGAAGTGGTCATACAAAGAAGGTTCTATAGCCCTGTACTCTCTCTCTTTTAAAATAAATTAGGAATAGGACATCACTCAGAGCCTTGTGCTTTTAGGTTGGATACACATCCAATAACTAGGGTATCTGGTTCCCTACAGTCTCTTCACCACCACTGCACCCCTCCCCCGAGCCTATATACATTACAGGCAGAAAATATAAATGGTTGGGCAAATACGATCGAAATTTATGGAGCTCTTGTCAGCAGCTCTAAGTAATAGCTTATAGTTAGAGAAAGTAAACAACCAACTTATAAAAACAGAACCTCCTCCTCCAAAGCACAGACATCCATGGTCATTTATAGGCACAAGTAACCTTATAGCCTCTAAAGCCCACAGTTCAGAGGAATAAGAGATTTATAAAATACTGAATACAATTGAAAACAAGTTAGATTATGTTATTATGCAATACCGAAGATTTACAGTATTTTAAAATTTCCAATCAAAATAGTTTGCTTCAAGGAGATAAGACCTCAGTTACATGAAAAATTTATGGATTCAGTATCTGGCTTGTATGGCAGGGAAATTATGGCATACAAGCCATATACAGGGAAATGTGACTACACATACTGTCTAATACGCGGTTCCTAATGTGAATGTTTGCCAGTTTCCTATCAAAACTAGTATAGATTTCAGAAGCTTAAAGAGTCTTCCAAGAAAGTGTATTATATCTGTCTTTCAAGGTGCAGTTTGCAGGCTACCACCTTTACAAACCCTTAATGCTAACGCTACCTCCTCTTACCCTCCCTCACATTTTATGGCACGCTTCACTGTTACCATGAGTTATTGTTATCTGTGGATTTTCTCTCTCTCCTAGGCTGCAGGGTGTTTCTGGGCTGGAGATGTATCTTATTCAGTTCTCCCCTCAGGTGAAAACTAACGGAAGCTCCCTTTTTCCCCATTAGGACACGGGTCACTGAAGCAAGATTCATCCAGACTCCTAAGATGCATCTGGCTATCACTGAGGGTATGTTCTGGGGAGACTCTCAGCCTTGCTGTAACACTGAAAGGCTAAATTTCTCAACCCTGCCCTCTCTTCAGGAGAGACCAGTCACTGCAGAGTCTGAGAGTCTAAGAGTGATGCAGGCACCACTCACTTGGGTCTGTAGATCAGAGATCTTCTCAGGACGCCACTCCTTGGGTCTGCTGCTCGGGGTGCTAGCAGAGTGAATGGCTTTCTGTAATGTCAGAAGATCAGGGCCGTCAGAATTGGGCACCTAGAGCAGAATACGGACAAGGATTCAATAAGCACACAGGTAAGCCTCATTAGGATACGCAGCCACACCCAAGAGGAGAACGAAAGCAAATCCGACCAAACCAAAACTCAATCCCCTCCCCTCCAAAGAAAAGACTCGATAGAAAAAGAAATCAAAACTTTCCCAATGTTCACAATGCAAGTGATGCTAGTTAAAGTCTGCTGCCCTCTTAATAATTTTCCCTGCGGTAGGAAAAATTGGCAGATGTCATGCAGCTTTGTTAAACCTCAACCCTTCAAGCATTCCCATGCTGTTAGTTTTAGTCGCTGTAAGAGAGAGCAGTTAAATTGGGCTGTACCAGGAATTGCTGTCGTATCCTCATTCCATATTGCAGTTAGGTTATGAACCAGTTCAATAAAACAAAAATGTGTTTCTGCTGGGAAAATGATCCAAACACTGTGTTTGGTGGTGCCAAAGAAGTCTAGCAGGCTTTCAAGGATAGCGAAGTGAGAAAGTATGGTTTGAATCATATTCCCAAGACAATGCCCAGGAAATCTGGGTCTAGCATTATACACTATGAAGATGCTGGAAATTTGTGCCACAAATTCCAGATAAATGCAATTGGTCCACTCACAGACTTTGGTGAACACAGGAGAGTAACGCCAAATGCCAAGCAAAAGCCCTGGCCTTCAACTAAGTGACCAGCAAAAGCCAGAGCCAGGCAAGGAAAGAGCAAATCACCAACTAACAGAAGCTGTTTTTTCATGGAGCCTGCAAGCTCACTCAATTTGGTCAATTTAACTTGGTTTCAGAGACACAAACTGCCAACCAAGTGTTAACAAACTTTGTGAGCCAAACAAAAAGACATTTGTTAATTGTAAATGTTAATCGAATTCTTTACAGGAAATAAGGGATTTCATGAACACTGTCTGCCAACAACTGGCTAATGAGACAACCCAAACTAGCCTTTCACTAGTTGGTTGTTTAATAGCCCTTTATGCTTCAACCTCCTTAACTGATTCAGAAATTCCAGAATGTCAAAGAATTTATATCTCAGTGAATTTATGGAACTGGCTCAGGTACTTAACTAGCACAAAGAGAATATGACCCCATGAAAATAAAAGACATGCTGTTGTCATCAGTAAAACAAGTTTACTGGAGCAGAGTTCAGGGCTACCATACGTAAAAATGGGTACCATGGGTGGAGTGACTACAGGAAGCTTTTTCAAAGAAGAACTATGCTTTAAATGATTCTTTGAATTAAAAAGAGGAAAGAGGGATTTCTTGATGCTTGGATTCTCCCCGTTGGTGGAATCTGTCTGCAATATAAGATACAAATAAACTAATTGCCAAGGAAAAAAAAAAGGTGTTCTTATTGAAAATCCTAGCCCTTGGATGCCCTCAAATTGTTAAATATTAACAGTCATGGAAAGAATCTCTGTGCTGTGTGTGCATGTAGAGAGGTTTTGTGTCATTTCTCACCTGGACATGAAGATGCCAATAATGTAAGTTCAAGACATGCAGAAACTTCTATGTATATAAAGACCCTTTGGACAGGATCAATACCTATAGCAGGAATGTCTCTAGAGACTTACACACATATATTCACATTCAACTTATAAGACATTTAAGGATTTATTTATTATCAGAAATATGACTTATAAAGAATTATATTTAAAGGGCTATCAATGAACTTCAATCTTTTCCCAATCACTTAAGCAACTAAATAATCTCATGTAATCCACATGCCTATTTAGAAAAAAGAAAAAGATACCGCAAACCTTTTTGAATATGGTCAACTCTTAAACCAGAAAACATCACTTGGAAGGGGAATGTATCAATGTTGCAGGATTCTACTGTTGAGGAAGAAGCCTGGCTCTACACTATGAGAAGTATTCACCCCCTGGAAAATAGCTGGCACGATGCAGAATATGCCATAAAAGTAAAGAAAAAGAAAGTTCAATCTTCAAACTGAAGCATGATTACCAGTTGAGATACTAACTAACTAGGGTACAATTACCAAGTTGGCAAAGTCACCATATGCTCTGAGGGCTTATGTAACTGTCTGAATGTGGAACTGAAGTCAGATTTCCCAAGGCGGCTTCCAGATTTGCTTGAGTCAAAGCAGGCTCCTTTACAATACTGAATGATTTTTTGGCATGACTTCACCCTGTTTTGGATATTTCAATTGTGAGAGCACCAGAATGTCTGTGAAGGTTCAGATCATCTTTTACTGGTGTGTCTGAAGACATTCAAGAAAAACAGCCCATAAGGTTTTCCTGTTCCCAAGATAGAGATCTGTGAAGAGTTTAACTTACGTGGCTAAGGAGGCCACAGGAGAGCCCTCAGATATGTGTATGTATGACTGATTCACTTTGCTATTACAGCAGAAAGTAACACAACACTGTCAATGAACTATACTCCAATTAGAAAAAATAATAAATAAAATAGAAAAGCAACAAGGATATATTGTATAGCACAGGGAATTATAGCCATTATCTTGTAATAACTTTTAATGGAGTATAATCTGTAAAAATACTGAATCACTATGCTATACACCTGAAACTAATATAATATTGTAAGTCAATTATATTTCAATTAAAAAATTCACATTAAAAAAAGAGAACATTCTCAGGAACAAGCAGCAGGAGGTGCTCCACACCTCCTGGTGGGACCCTGGCAGGGACTGAGCTGGGCCTGCTATCCAGGAGAACCCACCTTCGGCTCTCCAAACTGACTGCAACTTCAGGCAGGTCACAACTTGCCTGGGCAGTTCTTATATCAGCAAAATAAGGGGGTTAAACTAGATTTAAGATCCAGAGACTTCTCTCTGTGCACTGGGTATCAGGTTTCCATTTTGTCCAACCTTGTGCAAAGGCCACAATGCTTTAAGTCCTTCAAAGTTCATTTACCTAGGTTTCCTTTTGCTGAGTTCTAACTAGTGACCGAAGAAAAGTTGAATTTAATTCTGTTCCAATGCTTATTTGAAGGAGGCAGTTACCACAATATCAAGCTTGGGAGCCTGTGGTCTGCCAGGAAATACTACACTGAGTGCTCTTTGGAAATCTTACTTTAGATATCAAAGTCTTTAAAACATTTTCTTTCCTATTTTAATTTAAAAATGCAGAAGTATAAAAAACTTGTGGTTTGGAAGGCTTAAGTCATTGTGACCTGTGCAGAGATAATTTGCAGTTACTTTACATATCAAAAATGAAAAGTATGAAACCCTGAAACAAGTAAGTTCAAGTGAAGAGTATGTTAGAGAATAGTAAATATCCTATGTACCCTAACCTACACTATTTAAACATCTAAAATTCGAACTAGATCCTGAGTAACAGTTAACATGTACACACTTGACTCATGCCATGGTGAGCCACAGGTTTAATGCTGGTCTAAGGCAGACATCAAAAGCTAAATCTATACACAAAAACACCTTTAATTCCTGTGTCTTGCTACTTCCATTTAATCAACCCCACAATGGCTATGGGCCTGAGGTTAAGAACCAAAACAATCTCTAAATAATAACAATAGTGGTTAGGAGGAGGTAATCTAAATTTAATATTCATGATGCATAAATATGTTCCACAGATAATAAAAGCTTTATTAGCACTGTACATATTTTAAGCCTCACTACTTCAAATCAGGTCTATTTTGTTCATCTGGTTTAAACAACACATGTAGTTAATATGTGACTAAGTGACATCTTGATTGGACCTTCTACTTTACGTGAGTTTCAGTTAGAAATGTAGCCAGCTTTTTTTTTTTAAATGGACATTTCAGAAATATTATAAGCCATTAAAATGAAGATAATAAAATCTGTGTAGTAACATACATACTGTGTGTATGTGTGATAGAAACACTGTTAGAAAGTCAGAATACAAAATTGTACTAGAATGACTACTATTATTTAAAGCAAACTAAAAAACCACCTTCTTTCCATAAGCATGCACAGGCTAAAAAGCTAGGAGGAAATACACCAAAATCTTAATACTAGTTGTGATAGGGTGGTAAGATTGGAAATTATCATTTTTTTCCTCAATTTTTCTGACCTTTTTTTCTAATGAGCTCATATTTATATTATAATGGCATCATAACTTTAACAAACAAGTAAGATGAATGACCCCATGGACTATAGCCTACCAGGCTCCTCCATCCATGGAATTTTCCAGGCAAGAATACTGGAGTGGGTTGCCATTTCCTTCTCCAGTGTATCTTCCTGACCCAGGGATTGAACCCAGGTCTCCTGCATTGCAGGCAGACGCTTTACTGACTGAGCTACCAGGGAAGCCCAGTAATTTAGAAAGGCCTTTATTAAATCCTTACTTCAAATATATTCTTTGTTACTATCATCTATCTCACCATTACTTACCACTGAGTCATAATCCTAGACTTTTCAAAATGGAACAGACCTCAGAAAAACTGAGTCTAATCTATTCCTCTTAAGAAATGAAATCAAAGAAGACCATCTGAGTAGGTCATTTTGATTATGCCTTCTTCCTTTTTAAGTAAGTGAGACTCAATCATGTATGAAGTAAAACCAGAAACAAAATAATTAAAAATAGCCGACTCAACACTGTCTAGTATCAAAGGTGTCATAAACCAAAGCACGCCTCGTGTGGTGAAGATGTTCTCACTGGCCTGGAGGCCTGGCTTCTCCATGTGTTCTCAAGTCACTATCAGCAGAATCCATGCATGGTTCAGTGATATGACATGCATGCTTTCATGCAGCCAGCCCTTGGTTCAGGTGGAGGACTCTCAGGAGATGAGACTCATTCCATTTCCCAGTTCAATCACAAGATAAACATGTCCTCCTACTAAAGCAAGCCCTGAAATGTCAAATGCTAGCCCCTGTCTGTGACTAGGCAGCCCAGAAATGCACTTGTCAACATGGGAATCAGATAACCAGCCAGGGGAGAATAATGAATGATGGTTAGTTAAGAATTCTAAGATTTAAACACAAACCAAAACCATTTCCTAACTTTTCATGTATCTTTAACCCTCAGAGAGAAATAAATCCTGCAGGTTCATAACTTTTACATGAATATAAATCCATACGGATAAGGTGTTTACTGAAAGAGGGTTAAAGCATTCTCTTTCATCCAAATTAAATTTCTCCTATTCCTAGAGGTTCTGTTGAATCTAGAAAAGGCTATGTGGGAGGAGGAAGTTATATAGAATTTGAGAAAGAAACATATAAAGTATATGTATATCAAGTATCAGTAAGAAAATAATTCACTTTGATTGCCATGTACAAAGTGTAAAGATCCCACAGACTAATGTAGACTCATATGCCGTTGTAAATAGAAATTGGCCATTTACTTACTGTTTGAGATTTCTTCTTTTTCTTTTTCATTGACCTGAAAAAACCTTGTTTTTCCTTTTCCTTGAGTTGTTCAGAATGACTAATGTTTTCAGGACTTTTCCTAAATGGGAAGACATTTTTATCATATTGATCTTTCAATCATTCCTCTACCATTATATGACAAATATAATGAAGACTAAAAATGCATGACACCAGGTTCAAATAGCCATGAAGAATCAAGCACGTAGTTAAAGAACCTCTAAAAAGCACAGAAGGAACTGAATATCATGAAGCATGGTTAATGATTAGCCTTTGGCAAAGGCTCACTTGAACTAGCAATTTGAACATTATTACAAATGATCTGTAACTATGCTACAGGACCATTTTTATGCTGTTGAAAACCTCAGGATTAGAGAGCCTGAAAAGCACACGTCTGAAGAATGCCTTTTCTGTATCCCTCCAAGGGAAACAAAAACATTTTCAGTATCTTCATTTTTCCATTTACCTTTTAAAAACCAGCTTAACAGGTTCATTATTTGTGGCTTACCAAGGTACTGAACACTAAAAAAAAAAAAAAAAAATCAATGCTGCTACAGAAACCTTACAAATAAAAGTAAAAATTGCCTGAAACTGGAAAATTCCTTTATGAAAAATTTATATCTATATATTAAAACTAAATAAAAAGTACATAAGGTAAGAAAAAATAGAGACAGGATAATGCATTAATACAAAGCACTCTTTTGGGAAAAAAGCTTCTGACTTAAAATAACGACTTTAAGCTTTGTATCACTGACACCACCAGGTATTTTAACACAAATAGGAGGTATTAAAAGAAAGCAAACAAGTCACTGGCCTCAAGAAGTTGACTACTTATATGTTAACAGAGGCCCTATGTTACTTAATTTATGGTCTTAAAAACAACTGGAATGGTGTCATTCTTGAAAAAGGCACATTCCATGGGCCCTATTTTGAATCTGAACATCTAGATGACTGTGGAAAACCATTTTCTCAAATGACTGAATTCCTTCTATTAGCTATTCCCTAAAATCAAGAGTAGAAACTTTAAAGGTGACAGAATTCATTCATATTTATGGTTTTAGAGGACTGAACAGTGAAGTTACTAGAACATCTAAAAAATATGAGCAAACCTGCATCCTTTACTTGATTAAATCTATGTGAAGGCAGAAAACATTTATATAATCTATTACAGAACCACATGATAGAAAACACCATGAAGCTATTTTTAAAATCACACTGTCAAAAAAAAAAAAAAAAAATCACACTGCCACAGAATTTTCACTAATATGAAGGAATATTTCAACTATAATACTAAGTGAAAACAGCAGGATTGATTCAAAACTTTCTATGTGAGCCCAACTATATAATTTTAAAAGTCATATATGTGTATACATACACAAATTTTTTATAAAGCAGAGAGAAATTTAAAAAAAATCTTAGTAGTTATTTCTGGGTAGTACGACTATTGATGATTTGTTGTTATTTCTCTTTAATTTCAACAACAAACATGGACTAAAAATATAACAAAAAGGTTTACAGAAGAGAAAATTCATTTGAAAAGCCAAGAACTCAAGATCAAATACCACAAAGGAAACAATTTAGAGACAAACAGACAAAAAACAAGAAGTAAAAACCATGACTGAAGGAGCAAGGATCATTCGTTCTTAAAGTGTTTAGCCTAAAAGTTAATGGGAATACCAAGGAAGTAAAAACATGTATTGTAGGCTCAAGTGTTCCTGAAACTCATTAGGAACTACAATTTTAAACCTCATTGAGACTTTCAAGCTCTGAAGTTAAAGTTTCATAATACAACACATCCAATAAAATAATTAGTATTGGGACTCAGAATAATGCATTAACAATTTTGAAAGTGAGAAAACTTAAGACATGATGGAATGAGTGAGAATGAAATAGTGAAATGTTAGATTCCCTAAACTCAATGCTGTAGTGCTGGGAAAAACTCTCATCCTAATGACAGACTGGGCCTATTTGGTCAAAGTTTCTTATGACAAGTACTTTTGAGATTAAGGAGATGAAACCCTTGGATGGGGTCTAAATACAGACTGCCCTTAACTAAATTCCAGGCCACAGCACTTAGTTATGTGAGGTTTCTAGGAAACATAGCAGAACAATGTAAGTAGTTGCTGGAAACACAAAGTACCACTATTAGAATTGAAAGTGGGTAGCCTTTCCCTTTTCCAGGGGATCTTCCCAACCCAGGGATTGAACCCAGGTCTCCCACATTGCAGGCAGATTCTTTACCAGCTGAGCCACCAGGGAAGCCCAAGAATACTGGAGTGGGTAGCCTATCCCTTCTCCAGCAGATCTTCCCAACCCAGGAATTGAACTGGGGTCTCCTGCACTGCAGGCGGATTCTTTACCAACTGAGCTATCAGGGAAGCCTGAAAGAAACCTCAGAGAGCATCTAATCTAACCAGTAATACTATTTTTAACGATTTGTAACTTCAGAAGTTAAAGCATTATAAGCTTATGATACAACTCATGTCCTTCCGTACTGGAGTCTGCACATAACCCAGAAGCACAGCAGAATATGTAGGTTAACGGGAAGAAGTTTTTACTAATCAGAATTAAAGTATAACAAAATCTCAATGGTTTGCTGAGGGTCAGTAGTTAAAGTGCTTTCTGCCAACTGAGGAAATCTTTAAGGGGCCCACATTCATCATGACCACATTCTCAGGATGGGAACAGGCTTTACTATAAGAATGTTAATATTGGTATGAGAGGAAGTGAAGGCTTGAGACACCAGCCCTAGGAGGAAGAAGACTGTCCAATAAAATGAAAGTGAGAGTATAGGGGTGATGGGGGTACAGTACTGAAAGAGAAGGAGGAGCAGGACAAAAAGCTCAGTGTTTGCAATTCCTTGTGCCCCAAATCACAGTTGATGAATCAAAGACTCTACGTAGGGTCTCTTTAGAGGCACTGGATAAACTAGAGTCTGGGAAAAGGGGAATAATGAGGAAAGTATCCTTAAACTGGAGCCATGGAGAGGCAGTGGGGTCAAGATCCAGGTGGGAAAAGATTCCAGGGGCCAAAACAAAAAAGAAAAATCAATTACCCTTAAATTAGAGGATGAAAGCTAGGAGTAAAGTGTGAGTGTGCATGCATCACAAAAAGAAAGACACAAAAGAAGTCAGAGAGAAAGAAAGAGTGCCAGTAGAGGAGGGAGGGAGACAGAGAGAGAAAAGGGAGAGGGAGAAGCTACACTGAAACATACACATACAGAGAATTAACAGAGAAATCAAAGGGAGAAAAACCTGCAAGAAAGACTCAGGGATTGAGAGAAGCTGCCTGGAACTCAGGCACCTATAAAGCTGTGTGCTGTACAAATGAATGAAAAAAAGGACTTGAACATTTATAACCAGTACTGCACCCAATGGGTAAGAGTGAGCCCCATGACTTAATCTCACTTGTGAATTCTGGACCCTGTTATTGATTCTGCCTTGTTCAGTCAACAGTTGTGTGCTGAGCTGAGCAAACTAACTATACAGGCAACAGAGGAGCAGTACAAGAAAAGGGCAAATGGTGATCACCTAAGCCTCAGGGACAGGAGCTCTGAGAAGGACCACTCAGCTGTCACTTGGCATATTATCCAGGGCTAAAAACACAGCGGGGGTTGGGGGTGGGGGGTGCAGCAAACATGATGTGGGGAAGAATATATGTATATGTGTGTGCTGGGGGAGAGGGGTGGGTAACAATAACAGTCTCCTTCCTGAATAGTCATGGCACTCAAACATTATCTAACAGAATAGCTACTATTTCCATAAGGGGTTAAAAAGAAAGGATTCAAAAGAAACACCTAAAAAAAGGAAGGAATGAAAACCAACTGAATCAAATCCAATCAACATTTATAGAGTACTCTGTATGTGCCAGGATCAGTGTTAGGTGTTGGAGATACAGAGAAAAACTAAAACAAGGGGTGTGACCTCAAGCTGCTCACAGACTCAAGGCAAGTGACCCATCAGTTAGACAGAGGGCCAGGGAGCTCCATTTTAATCCCCCCAAGAGCAGCAGTGAGAAGATGCATCAAAGAGAAGCTGACTGTGACATTTTCCCTGTCACCTCCTTCCCCCTGCCAGTGTGACTAGGGTCAGTCAGCTAACATCTGACGGTAGAAAGTCAGGGACTAATTCTACAGGAATAATTCTGTGTGTTATAATGACAATAAAGGATACCAATGTATTCATAACTTTACAAGAAGAGAAAGCCTGGGATTGTGCAAGTGAGTGACAGCAATTCTTCACTTATCTTAACTACTGGGATTTCTAATTAATTTGGTTTATTGTTTAAGTGTCAATTTTTAACCCAATTTTGACAGCAGTCTTTCTAAATACTTTGTCTTTTCATGGAAAGTAAGAGCAGCCTATTTTAAAGATATATACTCTACCTGGATATCTACTCTATGTATGAAACCATAACGGCCAGAAATGACTTTCCCTTTAGAGCATTAGAAAAGTCAAACTACCTCTCTTCTCTCTACAGTTACTGTTCAGGATCCTTCTCTCTCTGCACACCGTATTGTTACCTGGGATTATTTCTTGCCTGACAACCTCAGTGCCAACTGAGAGAACTCAACATAGAAGAATAAGCAGGCTCACAGGGAGGGTGGAGGTGTTTTCCCATTACTAAAGATGATCGATTGACTGTATTAACCCTATTTTTGTTGTTCTGAAACGTTTTGGCTTATCTCCCAGTTCTTAACTGGATTCTGGACAATTGAGATGGCCAGAATAACAGCTCTGCATATTATACTACACTATCATTTTAAAGTATGATACAGTAGCTTGACTTTTCCGTTGCAAGAAATGTGTGCCCTGTACAAATATCCCCTTCTCCAAAGAAACGTAAAGTACTACTAACAAGGAGAAACAGATTGCCCTTAGGACAGTGATAATTTAGGAACAGCAATTCACTAGGTCGCCATGGCAAGGCTCATTCATATTTTTGTAAAAGTTATCAAATGGCACTCTCTCAAATATAAATATGGTGAACCAATGAGAGATCCTGTTCAAGAAAAAAAATCCAAGACAAGTCGAGCTTAATGGATGACTTAGATTAAGTTGGATGCGATGCATGGGGGAGAAGTATCATAGCAGCACTATCATGAGGGGCAGTAAGAACAAAAGGATATAGCCAATTCCTCCCTGGAAATTCTGGAATTCTCTCAAACCTCATAATAGCAATATCAGATGACTTGATGAAGACCTGTCTAAAGTTCAGCATCCCAACTGTGCCTCTAATTCTTTTCAAAACAATTGTTTTTAGGTTTCTACACATATCCAGGTCTACTTAAACTGATTATCAAAAAGTCAGAAATAATATGCTGTTAAGACTGTGAGTCCCACATTTAGATGTAGTTTTGATCTAACCTATCTAATTTTCATTCACGCTAATCTGTAATCAACACTCTTTTAAACTATCACCACTTCATTATGCAATGACCAAGATGAAACACAATTCCATCTGTACTTCTGTATTCTCACAACTTAGACACTATTCTCACAGCTTGTCAAAACCACTTGAAAACTGTCAACGTCGGTAACTGGGGTTGTACCTGTGCTCTCCAGTTAATGTGTAGATCTTATCTAAGTTATGGAGAAAGAACTCATGGAAGTTCTTCAGGAAAGTTAAGTGGAGAGGAGGCGCCTGGCAAGTCATACTGAAGTTAGAGAACATTAAAGGTAAAAACTGCTGCTGTTAATGTTAACAAGTCACAACAGTGCCAGGCACTGCTCTAGAGGCTTTTGATGCTTTACTTCATTTAACGATCATATATACTGTATGAGGGAAGTGCTATTCTTAGCCTATTTTATAGACAAGGAAACTGAGGGACAGAGAGCTTAAACTCACATGGCCAAAAGGTGACACTAGTCAAGATATCTCATGTCCAGAGTCTAACCTCTGAGTCACTAATGTTAAAACTCTCATTTTATAAATAAGGCGATAAATATAAAATGTGCTTATAAAAGAAAAAATATTTATAGCTTTAAGAAAACCGTTTTTATTACTGTAAAAATAAGTTCTTTTCCCTATAGGGCACGGTAACACTGAAACCTTGATATTATCCTGCCAACAGGGTCCAAACTGTATGAATTCTGGCAGTATACAGCAGAGACAGAATCTGACAGATTGGTCTCATTCTCATTTCAGTGCTTTACAGTGAGGCACCATTTTATTCTCTTGGTGGAGAACTTAATAGCTCTATGAAAAATATATAAACACCCCTCACATCTATATTCTGGGAAGTCTTTCTGGGCAGCTGAGACTATAAAGTCTACACTATTAAAAATATAGTCCTTACCCCCCCCCCCAGACAAAATCTACCAATGAGACTTGATGTGTGTTATAATTCTCTCCTTAAATTTTTATTACACATGACACAAAGATTAAAGGATAAGCAAAATTGGCACATCATTTTGTTCTCTGACTACCAGTACATTTTTGGGGTACCACAAATGGTTGTTCTGTTATTTTTCTTTTCACCCTGAATGAAAGTCAGGTAGCACAGAAGTAAAAGACATGAGCTTTAGGGTCAGAACCCACCTGGGTCTAGATCCCGGCTCCCCTCCCTGGTACCTGCTGTCCAGCACCAGGCAGGCTCCTTACCTTTTCTAAGCTGCAGTTTCCTCATCTGGAGAGGAAAGGCTACCCTACTTCAAAGGCTGATTGTGAGAACTGAGTGAGACACTGCACACCAAGGGCTAAGCAAAGTGTCTCCTACATGATTCAACAGCAACAAGCGGAGAAGACAGCAAAAGATGTCAATCATGTCAGAAGACAACGATGGAAGACTTATGAGGTATGCACTGACCCAGGGTATTTTTTTTCTTTTACATGATATTTAACATAAATGCTGAACATTTTGAAAGAGACCATTACAAATAATGACAAATCACATTTCCCTTATGAAACAATCTCTCTTGAGAAAGAAAGGCCTAGTAGGAGAAAGAATGCTAAACTGTTTATCCAGAATTGCTGTGAAATCTCAAATCCACAGTTAGAAAAAAGAAGAGTAGAAACAAGCTAAAATACCCACCATGGATCGAATGCTGGCTGTCTTTTTGAGTGGTTAGTTCCAGAACTGCTTTCTGATGGTAGGGAAGAAACTCTGGTTGACACATTATTTTCATGGAAAGAATTGTCTGGACGTGGAGATGGCACTGAATAAAGAAAAGGTAAGCCACTGATGTACTCTTTTGATCAAAGCACTTCTCATATTGTTCTATTGCATTTCTCTCACACAAACAAAATAACAAAAAGGTAAGTCAAAATCCTCATTTGCCCTTCACAAAACTTTTGTGTTTTTTGAGGATGGAGGCATTCCAGGGAACATTCTCTCCCTCCCCATTGCCCCCAATTGCTTATGACAGCAACTTGCAAGGGTCAGTTAACTCAGGCAATATATATTCAAGACATAAATTAACATAACAGTTGATAAACTGGAGAACATCATAGGAGATTTCAAAGTATGAATATGATCCCCACCTCCCCATTTTGACATTCACTTAAGTTGAGGCTTTCTTACATCATAGACCCAACTATGTAGAATCTATTCTTAGTCTGAAGTGATTCTTAACAATATGTGTGCTGTAATACACCAACTACAGTTTAAGACTTGCCACTTGGGAGGTGACATATCAATTTTATATTTTTTTAAACTCAATTTCAAAGAAATGTGATTATTTGCACAAAAATACTATTTTTCTCTAAGTATTCAATCCAGGAATAAACAAAAAGACAAACCACGATGTTTGTGAGTAAATACTTTCCTGTTTTTCTTTGGGGGGGGGGTAATCATCTTTTTCTGTCAATTTCTAAGCTTGGTCATAAATCAAAATATATTACAAATTTCATCACAAAAGGAATACACAGGCTGTATGTAAAGACAAATGATACCATTTCACTTGACTCTTGGCCGGCAGGAGTGAAAATGGGAAATACTCTAAAAACATCTGTCATTTCAATGATACTACTAAATCATCATCCAGTTAGATTTAGTAGTATCACTGAAACGAGAGATGTCTCCAAATGTTTCACCTAGTTAAATCTTTCCTTTCTATTTCTGGACTTTCTAAAATAAAAATGTTCTACTTGCCAAACTCTGAAGTCAATTACGAGGGGCTTTGCTGATAGTAATAAATTGGCAATCAAAATGAAATTGTGTTCCTTGAGGTCAAGGACTAATTAATTAAAAACTTAGTTAACATCTTAATATTAACATATACTCTCTAGACATCTATAGAATTAACATGTGTGTGATCCATTTTGGAAGTAAAACTTCCAGTAAGAGATGAAAAGACTTTTGTTTATATGTACACTATAATACTTCTGTTTTAATTAACTTTAATCTGAATTAAAATTTTAGTCCCGTAAGATTCTAAAGTAACCGTGACATCAGGAAAAAAATAATAAATGCATCAAAAGGTATATAGAATGCCTTATGCTCTTCTTCAGTGTGGGGCTAGGAGGGAACAGAGTAGCCTAATCAGTCAATATATATTTAGGTCCTGACTAACACTTGTATGCATTTATTTAGCTCAGATTCCTAGCTAAAATGACCAAGCAGTTGTCCATGTTCCCTACCAATTTCTGCCCTTTCCAGCTACCTCCCAAATCAACAGAATTATGAGAAGTTGGGCCTCGTGGACCCAGGACTTTGCCTGTGCCCTGGTGGGCTTGCTGTCTGTCTCCCCACTAGGGGCTAGGGCTTCCTGGAGGCCCCCACTCTATTACTACATAGCTCCTCAAAGGGGATGTCTTTCTCTGTCAATCTCTCTTAAATCCATTCAGCCCCTGAAACATTTGTTACAATTGTCTGTTGAACATCAAAACACAATTTTAAGGTCATGCAAGTACACTTGAAGATTTTCTGTCATTCATTCAACAAATATTTCTGAAACTGCCAGGTAGTGTCCTAGTCAATGAGGGTAAAAGAGGAAAAGGTAAAGGGCCTTGTAACCTTGTGAGAGAGAAAGGCAAAGAAGCCATACCATGTGGTGTGTGTTATGTTAGAGACAAAGGACCATGAGCAGAACAAAGAAGAAAACACTTCACTTCGTCTAGGTGGGCAGGGAAGCCATCACACTGCAGAGGACATCAAAGACGACTCTCAAAAGGGACAGAAACAAGCTGTCTGAGCATCTGGAGGAATGCATTCAGGTGAGAGGAGGGCACAACCTGTGTGAGCGGCAGGGGAAGAGCTGGAGAGAATAGCAAGGGCCAGGCAAAGAAAGTCTAAAATGCCATCTGAGGGAACTTACATTTTGTCCTGTTGCCAATGGGAAGCCACTCTTGGCAGATGAGAGAGAGAGGACTGTGGCTGGGGGCGATGGATTGCCCTGTTGTATTTTTTTTCCCTATAGCATTTACTATCTTTTACTGCTCTATGTAATTATTACATTTAGTATTGTTCTCTCCTCATGAGAATGTGAGCTCTGTGAGGGTGGAGACCTTTGGCTGTATTGCTCACTGATGTTCTAAATTAGAAGTCTCAGGCACACAAGTGACATTGATAAATATTTTATGACTTAATCGAATGAGCGGTGCGGTTAGAACACAGCTTCATAAAGATTATTCCAGGGACCATTTTGGTGGAGACAGGGAGAGCTGCTAGGAGGCTATTCAAAGAAATCAAGTCAGAAGCCACAAGGGTCTGAACTAAGACAGTGGGACCCAAGGCAGGAAGATGTGGTGGAAGGCAGCAGTACAGGTAAGAATGCCACTGACTGGAAGTCAGGGCAGCGGAATGTAGGGGAGTGTGCGGCCTGGAGATGTAGAGAGGGGGAGAGGAGAGGACCCGGATGGGTGCTAGGAGCTGGGTTTACCTCGGTAGAAGCTGCCAACTCTTCTCGGAACAGGATCATTATACAGGTGTCTATTTTCCTTGGGGGCGGTGCCATCATCAGAGTGGGGGTCATGATACGCGCCACCCTGAGACAAAAGGTAAACAGCAGAGTGATGATGATGCGGCCTGTGCACTCAGAGCAGTACCTAACTGATCTATAATTTACCCTGGAATCTATTTAAGACAAAACTCAGAATTATGGCATGAGGAAAACTGCTTACTTTGTAAGCCAGTTCAAATTATTTGTAGGAGGCTAGGTATGGATAAATCTTTTAAGACAGACTGTAATGATTCTGAATGACCAATCTTTATAGACACATTCTATCAGGAACAGTAGCCACTCTAGAAGATTCATACCTCAGACTTCTGCCGTGCATGGAATGAAGAGGTGCCTTCTCTGGAGGACTCCTTAACAGAAGATCGTGCCACAGTCATCTCTGGAGGGAGTTGCTCCCCGGGCTGAAAGTCAAAGTTAGAAGGATTTATGAGAGTGCCTTGTTCCTAGGGATGAAAATCACCTAAATTGCCACGGGTTTTATTTGGTATAACTAGTACCTTAACTGGCTAAAATTAAAAATGTGAGTTGGTTAAAACACAAATTGTCCCGTAAAAGAGTGAATCATCTGACGAATGTAAAATACGTCAAACAAATGTCACACAGATAGAAAGTGAAATTCTCATTAAAGTTAATGCAAGCAAGGAATGAATTACTCTGAAAATAGTTCAATTAATTATTAAAAACAAAGAAAATCATCCTCCTAATATCTAGAAAGCCATGGTTCTGAGCAGCACTCAATTAGAAGAGAACCAGAGGTTCTATTAGTTAATCCAAAATATCTCTAGCAGACTTTAGGCTGAGTTCTCCAAAAAGAACTACAGATGCAAAAATATTTTCATGAAGGACATGTATGGCAGATTCAGATGAAAACAAACATTCTTTGGATGGATCAAGGAATTGAATCAGCACCCTCAATAATTTCTGTCTTAAAAATCCCCTAACTATTATAGTTTATGTACTTATACTTCATGTATTTTCTTAACAATCGCGACAGCATTCATCTCCAGAGACACTTCTTCTTTCTGTCAAGGAAGTGAATCACAAGCTAAGAGCAGCCTTGGTCCACAGTAGTGTTCATTGAGAGAAAAAGTATCTTCAGAACAAAAGAATTATGGAATAAAATTACCAAGCCATTCAGAGGAGTTAGTTGCATTGTGTATCTGTATATTATGCACAGAAAGTATTATCTTGAGCCTTACACGATGTGTCAAAAATAGTTTATTTAAAATTTAAAATACGATTCTCTCTTTCTCCCCCTCACTCCCCAAATGTACTACGAAAGGACTCCAGGCAGGAAATCATTCAATATAGCCTCTCTTCTTTCTACTTTGTGACAAGATTTCATTTGAATTTTATCACCTGCATTGTTTACAAAAGCCTCTAGAAAAGTATCTTAGAAAATAAATGACTTACACTTAACCTAAACTCTAAGTGACAGAGCCAGTCCAGTGCCCTTGCTCTTGAAGGTGACAGTACTTTTCAAGAGAGTGATTCCCAATATTATTCCCAGCTTCAATTACTTGTCAAGCCGTCTGCCATCTTTGTGCCATCAAACTCGTACTTTCTTGCAGTTTGGCACTGCACCTCCTGAACTGGACTTAAAATTCAGTAACGGTTGGATCTGTTTTTAGCCTACAGTTACTGTTTCATAATGAGCTTATTTCCACCAGGGTCATGAAGCCTTTTCTCTAGCAGTCAGAGAGCCAGTCCATTTGTCCTTTCTCCAAGGTACAATTTTTTATTTTTCTTACTTCTTCTCTATTTACACTGTGCTTAAAGTTAACACACTTTACTGTTTTTGACCTCCATATAAATCTATCTGCAGCTGCCAGACTGCTAGAGATCCCTTCTCTCTAGAGAGGCTCCTCCAATCACTGCTCTGACTCCAATCATGACATCTCCTGTCTCTTCTCACCGGGGCCCCAGACAATCTTCCAACCTAATGGAGAACATCTCTGCATAAGGGCCCAGGGTCACACCTCAACCTTCACATGTCAGCGTGACACAGTGTGAAAAACTCTGGCCTAGAGACCTGGACATTCCCTCAACATCCCAGCTCCACCCTGAACTAGCTGGGTAAACTTAGGCAACCCACCCAACTTCTCAGAGCCTTAGCATGCTCACCCACGCAACGGAGGGGTTAAATTAGATGACTTCAAGTCCTCTCTTCTACTCTGAAAAGCAGCTCCTAGGCGAGAAACCTTGAAGGCTTCCTTTTTCCTATATTCAATCCTTCCATTCACAAGTCCCGATTCTACTTCCGAGGAGCCTATAAGACTCATTCTTTCCCTGTCTTTCCACTGGCACTGACTTAAACAACATATTCTCCTCACCTCATGCTTGGGTCTACATCTTGCATTTTCCCACTCTAGGCACGTGGCACAAGTTGCAATCCCACTATGCTACTTAATACTTAATATCTCAAGTACCCTCCTTCTCTTCCAGATAGTCTTTTTGGCCCTCCCTTGAGCCTCTTTCCTCATGCCCACTCTACTTTCTTCCCCTGGTGAAGCCCCCAACATCTTCAAAGTTTCTGTTCAGATTCCACCCCTACCCCCTGGGGGCCTCCCTCAGTCCCCCTGCTGGCCTGTGCCACCCTCCTCTGTCCCTGCACTGCACACAGCTCCGGCATAGCACAGGCACGCAGTCTCAAAGCACTGTCACCACCTATGTGTTGGCAAGTGTCATCCCACCACCCGAGCCCATACATTCTAAGAGGACAGGGACCACATCTTGATCTTTCTAGTTAGAGCCTATCATGGTGCCTAGCTCAGTAAAGGCCTAAATACATCTTCATCCTTCAACCAAAAAACCTGTCTCCACATCTGAGCTCCAACAAGACCTCCAGTTGCTCCAAAAGCCATTTCTGATTGCTCCTGCTAACAATGATCTCTCCCCATCCTCAAGTACTTTTTATAGCCAGTACCATAGAAATCTGGTTCTTAATTATTTCACTGTTATCATGTATAATTTAATCTTCCCTAAGAGAAGATAAATTTCTCAAGAGAAAGAACCTTGCCGCAGACTCTTTTAAGTTGCCAAGGATACCCAGCATACAGAAGGTATTCAGTGTCTCAAGAACAGCCCCCATCGTCCCAGAAGCAGTAGCAACAAACTAAAACCTTTACTCTGTGCCCAGCATAGGGCACACAGTGCTTTATACACCGTGTTTAATGCTCACAACAACATTCAGATGAGGAATCAAGGCACAGAGAAATCCCCAGATTTAGAGTTTAAAGCACACTGCAGAACTCAGATACAAACCCAGATCTGCCTGGCTTTCCAGTCCAAGCTTTTAGCTTTTAGTTATTGACAATCTCCCTCTCCCCAGCACCCATCTTGCTAAGCTTCCCACTGCAGAGTCCATTTGTATTTGCTGGAGCTTTGATACACACTGATAAGCCTATTTTTGTATCCTCTAAAAAGGGAGTACTTTTCCTACATAATACTCCTTTCTTCTTCTACTGTTTTTTCTCCACCTTCATGTCTTTGATGCAGGTGAATGTTTCATGTCACAAAAATATAATTTTAAAAATATGTGTTCTATGAAAAGATGCTCAACATCACTCATTATCAGAGAAATGCAAATCAAAACCACAGTGAGGTACCATCTCACGCTGGTCAGAATGGCTGCTATCAAAAAGTCTACAAATAATAAATGCTGGAGAGGGTGCAGAGAAAAGGGAACCCTCTTACACTGTTGGTGGGAATGCAAACTAGTACAGCCACTATGGAGAACAGTGTGGAGATTCCTTAAAAAACTGGAAATAAAAAAAAAACTGGAAATAGAACTGCCATACGACCCAGCAATCCCACTGCTGGGCATACACACCAAGGAAACCAGATTGAAAGAGACATGTGTACCCCAATGTTCATCACAGCACTGTTTACAATAGCTAGGACATGGAAGCAACCTAGATGTCCATCAGCAGACAAATGGATAAGAAAGCTGTGGTACATATACACAATGGAATATTACTCAGCCATTAAAACAGAATGCATTTGAATCAGTTCTAATGAGGTGGATGAAACTGGAGCCTATTATACAGAGTGAAGTAAGTCAGAAAGAAAAACACCAATACAGTATACTAATGCATATATATGGAATTTTAGAAAGATGGTAACAATGACCTTATATGTGAGACAGCAAAAGAGACACAGATGTCAAGAACAGACTTTTGGACTCTGTGGGAGAAGGCGAGGGCAGGCTGATTTGACAGAATAGCATTGAAACATGTATATTATGATGTATGAAACAGATCGCCACTCCAGGTTCGTTGCATGAGACAGGATGCTCAGGGTTGGTACACCGGGATGACCCTGAGGGATGGGATGGGGAGGGAGGTGGGACGGGGGTTCAGGATGGGGGACACTTGTACACCCAAGGCTGATTCATGTCAATGTATGGGAAAACCCACTACAATACTGTAAAGTGGTTAACCTCCAATTAAAATAAATTAATTAATTTAAAAAGATATGTGTTCTGTTACAAGAATGCTACTTCTTTTAAACAGGTTAGTGTTAATTCTGGAGTCTGAAGATCAGTAAGATGGAAGGAACATTATGCTAAAAACACTGAGATGTAATAATAATCCAGAAAGACTGAAAATTAACATCTATCTTGGCCTGGAGTTACGTTTACCTACAGTTCTGGATAAATTTAAAACTTTTCAATTCAGTTTAGATATTGAGTAAGGTATTAGCAAAAGGGTTTGATTTAAGCAAATGTAGTTTGCAGAGATTAGAGAAAATCTCCAAGAAGTCACACTGAATTTTGAGAAAATTACCCAGATAGCTGATGAATTCTGTAAAAATAAAAATAGGATTCTCTAATGCAAATCAAATCTACAAGGTGGTACCACCTTGCACTGGTCAGAATGGCCATCATAAAAAGTCTACAAATAACAAATGCTGGAGAGAGTGTGGAGAAAAGGGAACCCTCCTACACTGTTAGTGGGAATGTAAGTTGGTGCAGCCACTATGGAAAACAGTATAGAGGTTCCTCAGAAAACTAGAGTTGCCAATATGATCCAGCAATCCCACTCCTGGGCATATATCTGGACAAAACTATAATTCAAAAAGATACATGCACCCCTATGTTCATAGCAGCACTATTTACAATAGCCAAGACATGGAAACAACCTAAATATCCATCAACAGATGAATGGATAAAGATGTGGTACACATACACAATGGAATATTACTCAGCCAAAAAAAGAATGAAATAATGTCATTTGCAGCAACATGGATGAACCTAGAGATTATCATACTAAGTGAAGTAAGTCAGAAAGAAAAAGACAAATACCATATGATATCACTTCTATGTGGAATCTAAAATATGACACAAATGAACTTATCTACGAAACAGAAACAGAAACAGAATCAGGGACAGAGAGAATAGACTGGTGGTTGGGTGAGAGAGGGTTGCACTGGGAGTTTGGGATTAGCAGATGCAAACTGGTATATACAGGATGGATAAACAATAAGATCCTACTGTATAGCACAGGAACTATATTCAATATCCTGTGATAAACCATCATGGAAAAGAATATGA